>NW_027645432.1:0-76676 GCF_951640355.1 Cnephaeus nilssonii | reverse complement strand
TAACACGGGTGTCATACCGGCTTTTTAAAGGCACGTTAAAACACCACTCGGATAAGCCGAAAGCGGTTTGGCTCAGTGGATAGAGGGTCGGTCTGCGGACTGAAGGGTCCCGGGTTCGATTCCCGTCCAGGGCACGTCCATTGGTTGCGGGCACATCCCCGGCAGGGGGTGTTTGCAGGAGGAGGCAGCTGGTCGATATGTTTCCAGCTCTCTGTCCCTCTGCTTTCCTCTCTGTACAAAGTCAATAAGATATATTGAAAAACAAACAAACAAACACAAAATACACTACTTGGGACCCTAGCCCAACTACCATTTTGATTTCATAGTGTTCTCCATACTTTCATTCTATTCTATAGCTCTACGAAAATGAGTTTTGCAGTGTTTCACCAAAACCTTTTCCTGAAAACGCCAACTCCTTTGGACGGGAAAAATAAATGTAAACAGTGCCACACTCGGTTCTCAGCTGTTTGAACAACATTTCCCAGGGACAAAATTGTGCTGTCCAGATATTCAGTCTATTGGAATATGTGTTCCTAGTGTGTGAAGCACCTTTCTCAATATTTCCCTAGTCTGGAGTTGTAAGTCCTCAGTGGTACACTCCAATTTGTCCAGTGATTGAAGCTCATTCGTTGTGAATAGCCAACGTTACTACACCGTGACCGTAACCCTGTCCCTAACCCTCTGAGCCCAACCCTTTACCTATGCCTAACCTGAGCCTGAACCCTACCCAGCCCGAACCCTTATCGTAACCCTAACCCTAGCCAGAACCCCAATTCTCTAACCCGAACACCACAACGAACCTCGGTGACATCGTCACTCCCAGCTGGTCCCCTGGCCAAAGCATGATCACCTGGGATCAATTGAACCTCCCCCCTTGGTGACATCATCACTTCCGCTTTCATGGCCTTAGCAGGCTTCTTTCAAAGACGCCAACTCATGGCCCTGAACTATAAATGTAACCAGTATCCAACTCGGTTCTATGTTCTTTGAGCACGATTTCCTTGTCAGGAAACAGTGCCTTACAGATATTAAGGCCCTTTATTCACGTATTCCTAGCGTTTGAAGCACTTTCTTAGATATTAACCTGGGTTATCATTGTGAATTTCCCGAGTTGGGGTCTCTCTCTTCCAGTGTCTCAAGCTCCTTCCTTGTGAATTCCAATTTGGTGAAACAGCGTTTATCACAAATATACCAGCACTTTAACCGTTATTACCACTTGAAAGTCTACCCTACCTTTCACAGCGCTTTGGTTACAGACTCTCAGTATTTCAAAATTCAGGAGAGATGTTCGGGTTCGAAAACGTATTCCAGGAGTTCTAGAGTCGCTCTGACAAATCCCCCTGGTCCGTTGTTTTGAGCTCTGAGAGTTTTCGTTTTAACACGGGTGTCATACCGGCTTTTTAAAGGCACGTTAAAACACCACTCGGATAAGCCGAAAGCGGTTTGGCTCAGTGGATAGAGCGTCGGTCTGCAGACTGAAGGGTCCCGGGTTCGATTCCCGTCCAGGGCACGTCCATTGGTTGCGGGCTCATCCCCGGCAGGGGGTGTTTGCAGGAGGAGGCAGCTGGTCGATATGTTTCCAGCTCTCTGTCCCTCTGCTTTCCTCTCTGTACAAAGTCAATAAGATATATTGAAAAACAAACAAACAAACACAAAATACACTACTTGGGACCCTAGCCCAACTACCATTTTGATTTCATAGTGTTCTCCATACTTTCATTCTATTCTATAGCTCTACGAAAATGAGTTTTGCAGTGTTTCACCAAAACCTTTTCCTGAAAACGCCAACTCCTTTGGACGGGAAAAATAAATGTAAACAGTGCCACACTCGGTTCTCAGCTGTTTGAACAACATTTCCCAGGGACAAAATTGTGCTGTTCAGATATTCAGTCTATTGGAATATGTGTTCCTAGTGTGTGAAGCACATTTCTCAATATTTCCCTAGTCTGGAGTTGTAAGTCCTCAGTGGTACACTCCAATTTGTCCAGTGATTGAAGCTCATTCGTTGTGAATAGCCAACGTTACTACACCGTGACCGTAACCCTGTCCCTAACCCTCTGAGCCCAACCCTTTACCTATGCCTAACCTGAGCCTGAACCCTACCCAGCCCGAACCCTTATCGTAACCCTAACCCTAGCCAGAACCCCAATTCTCTAACCCGAACACCACAACGAACCTCGGTGACATCGTCACTCCCAGCTGGTCCCCTGGCCAAAGCATGATCACCTGGGATCAATTGAACCTCCCCCCTTGGTGACATCATCACTTCCGCTTTCATGGCCTTAGCAGGCTTCTTTCAAAGACGCCAACTCATGGCCCTGAACTATAAATGTAACCAGTATCCAACTCGGTTCTATGTTCTTTGAGCACGATTTCCTTGTCAGGAAACAGTGCCTTACAGATATTAAGGCCCTTTATTCACGTATTCCTAGCGTTTGAAGCACTTTCTTAGATATTAACCTGGGTTATCATTGTGAATTTCCCGAGTTGGGGTCTCTCTCTTCCAGTGTCTCAAGCTCCTTCCTTGTGAATTCCAATTTGGTGAAACAGCGTTTATCACAAATATACCAGCACTTTAACCGTTATTACCACTTGAAAGTCTACCCTACCTTTCACAGCGCTTTGGTTACAGACTCTCAGTATTTCAAAATTCAGGAGAGATGTTCGGGTTCGAAAACGTATTCCAGGAGTTCTAGAGTCGCTCTGACAAATCCCCCTGGTCCGTTGTTTTGAGCTCTGAGAGTTTTCGTTTTAACACGGGTGTCATACCGGCTTTTTAAAGGCACGTTAAAACACCACTCGGATAAGCCGAAAGCGGTTTGGCTCAGTGGATAGAGCGTCGGTCTGCGGACTGAAGGGTCCCGGGTTCGATTCCCGTCCAGGGCACGTCCATTGGTTGCGGGCACATCCCCGGCAGGGGGTGTTTGCAGGAGGAGGCAGCTGGTCGATATGTTTCCAGCTCTCTGTCCCTCTGCTTTCCTCTCTGTACAAAGTCAATAAGATATATTGAAAAACAAACAAACAAACACAAAATACACTACTTGGGACCCTAGCCCAACTACCATTTTGATTTCATAGTGTTCTCCATACTTTCATTCTATTCTATAGCTCTACGAAAATGAGTTTTGCAGTGTTTCACCAAAACCTTTTCCTGAAAACGCCAACTCCTTTGGACGGGAAAAATAAATGTAAACAGTGCCACACTCGGTTCTCAGCTGTTTGAACAACATTTCCCAGGGACAAAATTGTGCTGTTCAGATATTCAGTCTATTGGAATATGTGTTCCTAGTGTGTGAAGCACATTTCTCAATATTTCCCTAGTCTGGAGTTGTAAGTCCTCAGTGGTACACTCCAATTTGTCCAGTGATTGAAGCTCATTCGTTGTGAATAGCCAACGTTACTACACCGTGACCGTAACCCTGTCCCTAACCCTCTGAGCCCAACCCTTTACCTATGCCTAACCTGAGCCTGAACCCTACCCAGCCCGAACCCTTATCGTAACCCTAACCCTAGCCAGAACCCCAATTCTCTAACCCGAACACCACAACGAACCTCGGTGACATCGTCACTCCCAGCTGGTCCCCTGGCCAAAGCATGATCACCTGGGATCAATTGAACCTCCCCCCTTGGTGACATCATCACTTCCGCTTTCATGGCCTTAGCAGGCTTCTTTCAAAGACGCCAACTCATGGCCCTGAACTATAAATGTAACCAGTATCCAACTCGGTTCTATGTTCTTTGAGCACGATTTCCTTGTCAGGAAACAGTGCCTTACAGATATTAAGGCCCTTTATTCACGTATTCCTAGCGTTTGAAGCACTTTCTTAGATATTAACCTGGGTTATCATTGTGAATTTCCCGAGTTGGGGTCTCTCTCTTCCAGTGTCTCAAGCTCCTTCCTTGTGAATTCCAATTTGGTGAAACAGCGTTTATCACAAATATACCAGCACTTTAACCGTTATTACCACTTGAAAGTCTACCCTACCTTTCACAGCGCTTTGGTTACAGACTCTCAGTATTTCAAAATTCAGGAGAGATGTTCGGGTTCGAAAACGTATTCCAGGAGTTCTAGAGTCGCTCTGACAAATCCCCCTGGTCCGTTGTTTTGAGCTCTGAGAGTTTTCGTTTTAACACGGGTGTCATACCGGCTTTTTAAAGGCACGTTAAAACACCACTCGGATAAGCCGAAAGCGGTTTGGCTCAGTGGATAGAGCGTCGGTCTGCGGACTGAAGGGTCCCGGGTTCGATTCCCGTCCAGGGCACGTCCATTGGTTGCGGGCTCATCCCCGGCAGGGGGTGTTTGCAGGAGGAGGCAGCTGGTCGATATGTTTCCAGCTCTCTGCCCCTCTGCTTTCCTCTCTGTACAAAGTCAATAAGATATATTGAAAAACAAACAAACAAACACAAAATACACTACTTGGGACCCTAGCCCAACTACCATTTTGATTTCATAGTGTTCTCCATACTTTCATTCTATTCTATAGCTCTACGAAAATGAGTTTTGCAGTGTTTCACCAAAACCTTTTCCTGAAAACGCCAACTCCTTTGGACGGGAAAAATAAATGTAAACAGTGCCACACTCGGTTCTCAGCTGTTTGAACAACATTTCCCAGGGACAAAATTGTGCTGTTCAGATATTCAGTCTATTGGAATATGTGTTCCTAGTGTGTGAAGCACCTTTCTCAATATTTCCCTAGTCTGGAGTTGTAAGTCCTCAGTGGTACACTCCAATTTGTCCAGTGATTGAAGCTCATTCGTTGTGAATAGCCAACGTTACTACACCGTGACCGTAACCCTGTCCCTAACCCTCTGAGCCCAACCCTTTACCTATGCCTAACCTGAGCCTGAACCCTACCCAGCCCGAACCCTTATCGTAACCCTAACCCTAGCCAGAACCCCAATTCTCTAACCCGAACACCACAACGAACCTCGGTGACATCGTCACTCCCAGCTGGTCCCCTGGCCAAAGCATGATCACCTGGGATCAATTGAACCTCCCCCCTTGGTGACATCATCACTTCCGCTTTCATGGCCTTAGCAGGCTTCTTTCAAAGACGCCAACTCATGGCCCTGAACTATAAATGTAACCAGTATCCAACTCGGTTCTATGTTCTTTGAGCACGATTTCCTTGTCAGGAAACAGTGCCTTACAGATATTAAGGCCCTTTATTCACGTATTCCTAGCGTTTGAAGCACTTTCTTAGATATTAACCTGGGTTATCATTGTGAATTTCCCGAGTTGGGGTCTCTCTCTTCCAGTGTCTCAAGCTCCTTCCTTGTGAATTCCAATTTGGTGAAACAGCGTTTATCACAAATATACCAGCACTTTAACCGTTATTACCACTTGAAAGTCTACCCTACCTTTCACAGCGCTTTGGTTACAGACTCTCAGTATTTCAAAATTCAGGAGAGATGTTCGGGTTCGAAAACGTATTCCAGGAGTTCTAGAGTCGCTCTGACAAATCCCCCTGGTCCGTTGTTTTGAGCTCTGAGAGTTTTCGTTTTAACACGGGTGTCATACCGGCTTTTTAAAGGCACGTTAAAACACCACTCGGATAAGCCGAAAGCGGTTTGGCTCAGTGGATAGAGCGTCGGTCTGCGGACTGAAGGGTCCCGGGTTCGATTCCCGTCCAGGGCACGTCCATTGGTTGCGGGCACATCCCCGGCAGGGGGTGTTTGCAGGAGGAGGCAGCTGGTCGATATGTTTCCAGCTCTCTGTCCCTCTGCTTTCCTCTCTGTACAAAGTCAATAAGATATATTGAAAAACAAACAAACAAACACAAAATACACTACTTGGGACCCTAGCCCAACTACCATTTTGATTTCATAGTGTTCTCCATACTTTCATTCTATTCTATAGCTCTACGAAAATGAGTTTTGCAGTGTTTCACCAAAACCTTTTCCTGAAAACGCCAACTCCTTTGGACGGGAAAAATAAATGTAAACAGTGCCACACTCGGTTCTCAGCTGTTTGAACAACATTTCCCAGGGACAAAATTGTGCTGTTCAGATATTCAGTCTATTGGAATATGTGTTCCTAGTGTGTGAAGCACATTTCTCAATATTTCCCTAGTCTGGAGTTGTAAGTCCTCAGTGGTACACTCCAATTTGTCCAGTGATTGAAGCTCATTCGTTGTGAATAGCCAACGTTACTACACCGTGACCGTAACCCTGTCCCTAACCCTCTGAGCCCAACCCTTTACCTATGCCTAACCTGAGCCTGAACCCTACCCAGCCCGAACCCTTATCGTAACCCTAACCCTAGCCAGAACCCCAATTCTCTAACCCGAACACCACAACGAACCTCGGTGACATCGTCACTCCCAGCTGGTCCCCTGGCCAAAGCATGATCACCTGGGATCAATTGAACCTCCCCCCTTGGTGACATCATCACTTCCGCTTTCATGGCCTTAGCAGGCTTCTTTCAAAGACGCCAACTCATGGCCCTGAACTATAAATGTAACCAGTATCCAACTCGGTTCTATGTTCTTTGAGCACGATTTCCTTGTCAGGAAACAGTGCCTTACAGATATTAAGGCCCTTTATTCACGTATTCCTAGCGTTTGAAGCACTTTCTTAGATATTAACCTGGGTTATCATTGTGAATTTCCCGAGTTGGGGTCTCTCTCTTCCAGTGTCTCAAGCTCCTTCCTTGTGAATTCCAATTTGGTGAAACAGCGTTTATCACAAATATACCAGCACTTTAACCGTTATTACCACTTGAAAGTCTACCCTACCTTTCACAGCGCTTTGGTTACAGACTCTCAGTATTTCAAAATTCAGGAGAGATGTTCGGGTTCGAAAACGTATTCCAGGAGTTCTAGAGTCGCTCTGACAAATCCCCCTGGTCCGTTGTTTTGAGCTCTGAGAGTTTTCGTTTTAACACGGGTGTCATACCGGCTTTTTAAAGGCACGTTAAAACACCACTCGGATAAGCCGAAAGCGGTTTGGCTCAGTGGATAGAGCGTCGGTCTGCGGACTGAAGGGTCCCGGGTTCGATTCCCGTCCAGGGCACGTCCATTGGTTGCGGGCTCATCCCCGGCAGGGGGTGTTTGCAGGAGGAGGCAGCTGGTCGATATGTTTCCAGCTCTCTGCCCCTCTGCTTTCCTCTCTGTACAAAGTCAATAAGATATATTGAAAAACAAACAAACAAACACAAAATACACTACTTGGGACCCTAGCCCAACTACCATTTTGATTTCATAGTGTTCTCCATACTTTCATTCTATTCTATAGCTCTACGAAAATGAGTTTTGCAGTGTTTCACCAAAACCTTTTCCTGAAAACGCCAACTCCTTTGGACGGGAAAAATAAATGTAAACAGTGCCACACTCGGTTCTCAGCTGTTTGAACAACATTTCCCAGGGACAAAATTGTGCTGTTCAGATATTCAGTCTATTGGAATATGTGTTCCTAGTGTGTGAAGCACCTTTCTCAATATTTCCCTAGTCTGGAGTTGTAAGTCCTCAGTGGTACACTCCAATTTGTCCAGTGATTGAAGCTCATTCGTTGTGAATAGCCAACGTTACTACACCGTGACCGTAACCCTGTCCCTAACCCTCTGAGCCCAACCCTTTACCTATGCCTAACCTGAGCCTGAACCCTACCCAGCCCGAACCCTTATCGTAACCCTAACCCTAGCCAGAACCCCAATTCTCTAACCCGAACACCACAACGAACCTCGGTGACATCGTCACTCCCAGCTGGTCCCCTGGCCAAAGCATGATCACCTGGGATCAATTGAACCTCCCCCCTTGGTGACATCATCACTTCCGCTTTCATGGCCTTAGCAGGCTTCTTTCAAAGACGCCAACTCATGGCCCTGAACTATAAATGTAACCAGTATCCAACTCGGTTCTATGTTCTTTGAGCACGATTTCCTTGTCAGGAAACAGTGCCTTACAGATATTAAGGCCCTTTATTCACGTATTCCTAGCGTTTGAAGCACTTTCTTAGATATTAACCTGGGTTATCATTGTGAATTTCCCGAGTTGGGGTCTCTCTCTTCCAGTGTCTCAAGCTCCTTCCTTGTGAATTCCAATTTGGTGAAACAGCGTTTATCACAAATATACCAGCACTTTAACCGTTATTACCACTTGAAAGTCTACCCTACCTTTCACAGCGCTTTGGTTACAGACTCTCAGTATTTCAAAATTCAGGAGAGATGTTCGGGTTCGAAAACGTATTCCAGGAGTTCTAGAGTCGCTCTGACAAATCCCCCTGGTCCGTTGTTTTGAGCTCTGAGAGTTTTCGTTTTAACACGGGTGTCATACCGGCTTTTTAAAGGCACGTTAAAACACCACTCGGATAAGCCGAAAGCGGTTTGGCTCAGTGGATAGAGCGTCGGTCTGCGGACTGAAGGGTCCCGGGTTCGATTCCCGTCCAGGGCACGTCCATTGGTTGCGGGCACATCCCCGGCAGGGGGTGTTTGCAGGAGGAGGCAGCTGGTCGATATGTTTCCAGCTCTCTGTCCCTCTGCTTTCCTCTCTGTACAAAGTCAATAAGATATATTGAAAAACAAACAAACAAACACAAAATACACTACTTGGGACCCTAGCCCAACTACCATTTTGATTTCATAGTGTTCTCCATACTTTCATTCTATTCTATAGCTCTACGAAAATGAGTTTTGCAGTGTTTCACCAAAACCTTTTCCTGAAAACGCCAACTCCTTTGGACGGGAAAAATAAATGTAAACAGTGCCACACTCGGTTCTCAGCTGTTTGAACAACATTTCCCAGGGACAAAATTGTGCTGTTCAGATATTCAGTCTATTGGAATATGTGTTCCTAGTGTGTGAAGCACCTTTCTCAATATTTCCCTAGTCTGGAGTTGTAAGTCCTCAGTGGTACACTCCAATTTGTCCAGTGATTGAAGCTCATTCGTTGTGAATAGCCAACGTTACTACACCGTGACCGTAACCCTGTCCCTAACCCTCTGAGCCCAACCCTTTACCTATGCCTAACCTGAGCCTGAACCCTACCCAGCCCGAACCCTTATCGTAACCCTAACCCTAGCCAGAACCCCAATTCTCTAACCCGAACACCACAACGAACCTCGGTGACATCGTCACTCCCAGCTGGTCCCCTGGCCAAAGCATGATCACCTGGGATCAATTGAACCTCCCCCCTTGGTGACATCATCACTTCCGCTTTCATGGCCTTAGCAGGCTTCTTTCAAAGACGCCAACTCATGGCCCTGAACTATAAATGTAACCAGTATCCAACTCGGTTCTATGTTCTTTGAGCACGATTTCCTTGTCAGGAAACAGTGCCTTACAGATATTAAGGCCCTTTATTCACGTATTCCTAGCGTTTGAAGCACTTTCTTAGATATTAACCTGGGTTATCATTGTGAATTTCCCGAGTTGGGGTCTCTCTCTTCCAGTGTCTCAAGCTCCTTCCTTGTGAATTCCAATTTGGTGAAACAGCGTTTATCACAAATATACCAGCACTTTAACCGTTATTACCACTTGAAAGTCTACCCTACCTTTCACAGCGCTTTGGTTACAGACTCTCAGTATTTCAAAATTCAGGAGAGATGTTCGGGTTCGAAAACGTATTCCAGGAGTTCTAGAGTCGCTCTGACAAATCCCCCTGGTCCGTTGTTTTGAGCTCTGAGAGTTTTCGTTTTAACACGGGTGTCATACCGGCTTTTTAAAGGCACGTTAAAACACCACTCGGATAAGCCGAAAGCGGTTTGGCTCAGTGGATAGAGCGTCGGTCTGCGGACTGAAGGGTCCCGGGTTCGATTCCCGTCCAGGGCACGTCCATTGGTTGCGGGCACATCCCCGGCAGGGGGTGTTTGCAGGAGGAGGCAGCTGGTCGATATGTTTCCAGCTCTCTGTCCCTCTGCTTTCCTCTCTGTACAAAGTCAATAAGATATATTGAAAAACAAACAAACAAACACAAAATACACTACTTGGGACCCTAGCCCAACTACCATTTTGATTTCATAGTGTTCTCCATACTTTCATTCTATTCTATAGCTCTACGAAAATGAGTTTTGCAGTGTTTCACCAAAACCTTTTCCTGAAAACGCCAACTCCTTTGGACGGGAAAAATAAATGTAAACAGTGCCACACTCGGTTCTCAGCTGTTTGAACAACATTTCCCAGGGACAAAATTGTGCTGTTCAGATATTCAGTCTATTGGAATATGTGTTCCTAGTGTGTGAAGCACCTTTCTCAATATTTCCCTAGTCTGGAGTTGTAAGTCCTCAGTGGTACACTCCAATTTGTCCAGTGATTGAAGCTCATTCGTTGTGAATAGCCAACGTTACTACACCGTGACCGTAACCCTGTCCCTAACCCTCTGAGCCCAACCCTTTACCTATGCCTAACCTGAGCCTGAACCCTACCCAGCCCGAACCCTTATCGTAACCCTAACCCTAGCCAGAACCCCAATTCTCTAACCCGAACACCACAACGAACCTCGGTGACATCGTCACTCCCAGCTGGTCCCCTGGCCAAAGCATGATCACCTGGGATCAATTGAACCTCCCCCCTTGGTGACATCATCACTTCCGCTTTCATGGCCTTAGCAGGCTTCTTTCAAAGACGCCAACTCATGGCCCTGAACTATAAATGTAACCAGTATCCAACTCGGTTCTATGTTCTTTGAGCACGATTTCCTTGTCAGGAAACAGTGCCTTACAGATATTAAGGCCCTTTATTCACGTATTCCTAGCGTTTGAAGCACTTTCTTAGATATTAACCTGGGTTATCATTGTGAATTTCCCGAGTTGGGGTCTCTCTCTTCCAGTGTCTCAAGCTCCTTCCTTGTGAATTCCAATTTGGTGAAACAGCGTTTATCACAAATATACCAGCACTTTAACCGTTATTACCACTTGAAAGTCTACCCTACCTTTCACAGCGCTTTGGTTACAGACTCTCAGTATTTCAAAATTCAGGAGAGATGTTCGGGTTCGAAAACGTATTCCAGGAGTTCTAGAGTCGCTCTGACAAATCCCCCTGGTCCGTTGTTTTGAGCTCTGAGAGTTTTCGTTTTAACACGGGTGTCATACCGGCTTTTTAAAGGCACGTTAAAACACCACTCGGATAAGCCGAAAGCGGTTTGGCTCAGTGGATAGAGCGTCGGTCTGCGGACTGAAGGGTCCCGGGTTCGATTCCCGTCCAGGGCACGTCCATTGGTTGCGGGCACATCCCCGGCAGGGGGTGTTTGCAGGAGGAGGCAGCTGGTCGATATGTTTCCAGCTCTCTGTCCCTCTGCTTTCCTCTCTGTACAAAGTCAATAAGATATATTGAAAAACAAACAAACAAACACAAAATACACTACTTGGGACCCTAGCCCAACTACCATTTTGATTTCATAGTGTTCTCCATACTTTCATTCTATTCTATAGCTCTACGAAAATGAGTTTTGCAGTGTTTCACCAAAACCTTTTCCTGAAAACGCCAACTCCTTTGGACGGGAAAAATAAATGTAAACAGTGCCACACTCGGTTCTCAGCTGTTTGAACAACATTTCCCAGGGACAAAATTGTGCTGTTCAGATATTCAGTCTATTGGAATATGTGTTCCTAGTGTGTGAAGCACATTTCTCAATATTTCCCTAGTCTGGAGTTGTAAGTCCTCAGTGGTACACTCCAATTTGTCCAGTGATTGAAGCTCATTCGTTGTGAATAGCCAACGTTACTACACCGTGACCGTAACCCTGTCCCTAACCCTCTGAGCCCAACCCTTTACCTATGCCTAACCTGAGCCTGAACCCTACCCTGCCCGAACCCTTATCGTAACCCTAACCCTAGCCAGAACCCCAATTCTCTAACCCGAACACCACAACGAACCTCGGTGACATCGTCACTCCCAGCTGGTCCCCTGGCCAAAGCATGATCACCTGGGATCAATTGAACCTCCCCCCTTGGTGACATCATCACTTCCGCTTTCATGGCCTTAGCAGGCTTCTTTCAAAGACGCCAACTCATGGCCCTGAACTATAAATGTAACCAGTATCCAACTCGGTTCTATGTTCTTTGAGCACGATTTCCTTGTCAGGAAACAGTGCCTTACAGATATTAAGGCCCTTTATTCACGTATTCCTAGCGTTTGAAGCACTTTCTTAGATATTAACCTGGGTTATCATTGTGAATTTCCCGAGTTGGGGTCTCTCTCTTCCAGTGTCTCAAGCTCCTTCCTTGTGAATTCCAATTTGGTGAAACAACGTTTATCACAAATATACCAGCACTTTAACCGTTATTACCACTTGAAAGTCTACCCTACCTTTCACAGCGCTTTGGTTACAGACTCTCAGTATTTCAAAATTCAGGAGAGATGTTCGGGTTCGAAAACGTATTCCAGGAGTTCTAGAGTCGCTCTGACAAATCCCCCTGGTCCGTTGTTTTGAGCTCTGAGAGTTTTCGTTTTAACACGGGTGTCATACCGGCTTTTTAAAGGCACGTTAAAACACCACTCGGATAAGCCGAAAGCGGTTTGGCTCAGTGGATAGAGCGTCGGTCTGCGGACTGAAGGGTCCCGGGTTCGATTCCCGTCCAGGGCACGTCCATTGGTTGCGGGCACATCCCCGGCAGGGGGTGTTTGCAGGAGGAGGCAGCTGGTCGATATGTTTCCAGCTCTCTGTCCCTCTGCTTTCCTCTCTGTACAAAGTCAATAAGATATATTGAAAAACAAACAAACAAACACAAAATACACTACTTGGGACCCTAGCCCAACTACCATTTTGATTTCATAGTGTTCTCCATACTTTCATTCTATTCTATAGCTCTACGAAAATGAGTTTTGCAGTGTTTCACCAAAACCTTTTCCTGAAAACGCCAACTCCTTTGGACGGGAAAAATAAATGTAAACAGTGCCACACTCGGTTCTCAGCTGTTTGAACAACATTTCCCAGGGACAAAATTGTGCTGTTCAGATATTCAGTCTATTGGAATATGTGTTCCTAGTGTGTGAAGCACCTTTCTCAATATTTCCCTAGTCTGGAGTTGTAAGTCCTCAGTGGTACACTCCAATTTGTCCAGTGATTGAAGCTCATTCGTTGTGAATAGCCAACGTTACTACACCGTGACCGTAACCCTGTCCCTAACCCTCTGAGCCCAACCCTTTACCTATGCCTAACCTGAGCCTGAACCCTACCCTGCCCGAACCCTTATCGTAACCCTAACCCTAGCCAGAACCCCAATTCTCTAACCCGAACACCACAACGAACCTCGGTGACATCGTCACTCCCAGCTGGTCCCCTGGCCAAAGCATGATCACCTGGGATCAATTGAACCTCCCCCCTTGGTGACATCATCACTTCCGCTTTCATGGCCTTAGCAGGCTTCTTTCAAAGACGCCAACTCATGGCCCTGAACTATAAATGTAACCAGTATCCAACTCGGTTCTATGTTCTTTGAGCACGATTTCCTTGTCAGGAAACAGTGCCTTACAGATATTAAGGCCCTTTATTCACGTATTCCTAGCGTTTGAAGCACTTTCTTAGATATTAACCTGGGTTATCATTGTGAATTTCCCGAGTTGGGGTCTCTCTCTTCCAGTGTCTCAAGCTCCTTCCTTGTGAATTCCAATTTGGTGAAACAACGTTTATCACAAATATACCAGCACTTTAACCGTTATTACCACTTGAAAGTCTACCCTACCTTTCACAGCGCTTTGGTTACAGACTCTCAGTATTTCAAAATTCAGGAGAGATGTTCGGGTTCGAAAACGTATTCCAGGAGTTCTAGAGTCGCTCTGACAAATCCCCTTGGTCCGTTGTTTTGAGCTCTGAGAGTTTTCGTTTTAACACGGGTGTCATACCGGCTTTTTAAAGGCACGTTAAAACACCACTCGGATAAGCCGAAAGCGGTTTGGCTCAGTGGATAGAGGGTCGGTCTGCGGACTGAAGGGTCCCGGGTTCGATTCCCGTCCAGGGCACGTCCATTGGTTGCGGGCACATCCCCGGCAGGGGGTGTTTGCAGGAGGAGGCAGCTGGTCGATATGTTTCCAGCTCTCTGTCCCTCTGCTTTCCTCTCTGTACAAAGTCAATAAGATATATTGAAAAACAAACAAACAAACACAAAATACACTACTTGGGACCCTAGCCCAACTACCATTTTGATTTCATAGTGTTCTCCATACTTTCATTCTATTCTATAGCTCTACGAAAATGAGTTTTGCAGTGTTTCACCAAAACCTTTTCCTGAAAACGCCAACTCCTTTGGACGGGAAAAATAAATGTAAACAGTGCCACACTCGGTTCTCAGCTGTTTGAACAACATTTCCCAGGGACAAAATTGTGCTGTCCAGATATTCAGTCTATTGGAATATGTGTTCCTAGTGTGTGAAGCACCTTTCTCAATATTTCCCTAGTCTGGAGTTGTAAGTCCTCAGTGGTACACTCCAATTTGTCCAGTGATTGAAGCTCATTCGTTGTGAATAGCCAACGTTACTACACCGTGACCGTAACCCTGTCCCTAACCCTCTGAGCCCAACCCTTTACCTATGCCTAACCTGAGCCTGAACCCTACCCAGCCCGAACCCTTATCGTAACCCTAACCCTAGCCAGAACCCCAATTCTCTAACCCGAACACCACAACGAACCTCGGTGACATCGTCACTCCCAGCTGGTCCCCTGGCCAAAGCATGATCACCTGGGATCAATTGAACCTCCCCCCTTGGTGACATCATCACTTCCGCTTTCATGGCCTTAGCAGGCTTCTTTCAAAGACGCCAACTCATGGCCCTGAACTATAAATGTAACCAGTATCCAACTCGGTTCTATGTTCTTTGAGCACGATTTCCTTGTCAGGAAACAGTGCCTTACAGATATTAAGGCCCTTTATTCACGTATTCCTAGCGTTTGAAGCACTTTCTTAGATATTAACCTGGGTTATCATTGTGAATTTCCCGAGTTGGGGTCTCTCTCTTCCAGTGTCTCAAGCTCCTTCCTTGTGAATTCCAATTTGGTGAAACAGCGTTTATCACAAATATACCAGCACTTTAACCGTTATTACCACTTGAAAGTCTACCCTACCTTTCACAGCGCTTTGGTTACAGACTCTCAGTATTTCAAAATTCAGGAGAGATGTTCGGGTTCGAAAACGTATTCCAGGAGTTCTAGAGTCGCTCTGACAAATCCCCCTGGTCCGTTGTTTTGAGCTCTGAGAGTTTTCGTTTTAACACGGGTGTCATACCGGCTTTTTAAAGGCACGTTAAAACACCACTCGGATAAGCCGAAAGCGGTTTGGCTCAGTGGATAGAGCGTCGGTCTGCGGACTGAAGGGTCCCGGGTTCGATTCCCGTCCAGGGCACGTCCATTGGTTGCGGGCACATCCCCGGCAGGGGGTGTTTGCAGGAGGAGGCAGCTGGTCGATATGTTTCCAGCTCTCTGTCCCTCTGCTTTCCTCTCTGTACAAAGTCAATAAGATATATTGAAAAACAAACAAACAAACACAAAATACACTACTTGGGACCCTAGCCCAACTACCATTTTGATTTCATAGTGTTCTCCATACTTTCATTCTATTCTATAGCTCTACGAAAATGAGTTTTGCAGTGTTTCACCAAAACCTTTTCCTGAAAACGCCAACTCCTTTGGACGGGAAAAATAAATGTAAACAGTGCCACACTCGGTTCTCAGCTGTTTGAACAACATTTCCCAGGGACAAAATTGTGCTGTCCAGATATTCAGTCTATTGGAATATGTGTTCCTAGTGTGTGAAGCACCTTTCTCAATATTTCCCTAGTCTGGAGTTGTAAGTCCTCAGTGGTACACTCCAATTTGTCCAGTGATTGAAGCTCATTCGTTGTGAATAGCCAACGTTACTACACCGTGACCGTAACCCTGTCCCTAACCCTCTGAGCCCAACCCTTTACCTATGCCTAACCTGAGCCTGAACCCTACCCAGCCCGAACCCTTATCGTAACCCTAACCCTAGCCAGAACCCCAATTCTCTAACCCGAACACCACAACGAACCTCGGTGACATCGTCACTCCCAGCTGGTCCCCTGGCCAAAGCATGATCACCTGGGATCAATTGAACCTCCCCCCTTGGTGACATCATCACTTCCGCTTTCATGGCCTTAGCAGGCTTCTTTCAAAGACGCCAACTCATGGCCCTGAACTATAAATGTAACCAGTATCCAACTCGGTTCTATGTTCTTTGAGCACGATTTCCTTGTCAGGAAACAGTGCCTTACAGATATTAAGGCCCTTTATTCACGTATTCCTAGCGTTTGAAGCACTTTCTTAGATATTAACCTGGGTTATCATTGTGAATTTCCCGAGTTGGGGTCTCTCTCTTCCAGTGTCTCAAGCTCCTTCCTTGTGAATTCCAATTTGGTGAAACAGCGTTTATCACAAATATACCAGCACTTTAACCGTTATTACCACTTGAAAGTCTACCCTACCTTTCACAGCGCTTTGGTTACAGACTCTCAGTATTTCAAAATTCAGGAGAGATGTTCGGGTTCGAAAACGTATTCCAGGAGTTCTAGAGTCGCTCTGACAAATCCCCCTGGTCCGTTGTTTTGAGCTCTGAGAGTTTTCTTTTTAACAAGGGTGTCATACCGGCTTTTTAAAGGCACGTTAAAACACCACTGGGATAAGCCGAAAGCGGTTTGGCTCAGTGGATAGAGCGTCGGTCTGCGGACTGAAGGGTCCCGGGTTCGATTCCCGTCCAGGGCACGTCCATTGGTTGCGGGCACATCCCCGGCAGGGGGTGTTTGCAGGAGGAGGCAGCTGGTCGATATGTTTCCAGCTCTCTGTCCCTCTGCTTTCCTCTCTGAACAAAGTCAATAAGATATATTGAAAAACAAACAAACAAACACAAAATACACTACTTGGGACCCTAGCCCAACTACCATTTTGATTTCATAGTGTTCTCCATACTTTCATTCTATTCTATAGCTCTACGAAAATGAGTTTTGCAGTGTTTCACCAAAACCTTTTCCTGAAGACGCCAACTCCTTTGGACGGGAAAAATAAATGTAAACAGTGCCACACTCGGTTCTCAGCTGTTTGAACAACATTTCCCAGGGACAAAATTGTGCTGTTCAGATATTCAGTCTATTGGAATATGTGTTCCTAGTGTGTGAAGCACATTTCTCAATATTTCCCTAGTCTGGAGTTGTAAGTCCTCAGTGGTACACTCCAATTTGTCCAGTGATTGAAGCTCATTCGTTGTGAATAGCCAACGTTACTACACCGTGACCGTAACCCTGTCCCTAACCCTCTGAGCCCAACCCTTTACCTATGCCTAACCTGAGCCTGAACCCTACCCAGCCCGAACCCTTATCGTAACCCTAACCCTAGCCAGAACCCCAATTCTCTAACCCGAACACCACAACGAACCTCGGTGACATCGTCACTCCCAGCTGGTCCCCTGGCCAAAGCATGATCACCTGGGATCAATTGAACCTCCCCCCTTGGTGACATCATCACTTCCGCTTTCATGGCCTTAGCAGGCTTCTTTCAAAGACGCCAACTCATGGCCCTGAACTATAAATGTAACCAGTATCCAACTCGGTTCTATGTTCTTTGAGCACGATTTCCTTGTCAGGAAACAGTGCCTTACAGATATTAAGGCCCTTTATTCACGTATTCCTAGCGTTTGAAGCACTTTCTTAGATATTAACCTGGGTTATCATTGTGAATTTCCCGAGTTGGGGTCTCTCTCTTCCAGTGTCTCAAGCTCCTTCCTTGTGAATTCCAATTTGGTGAAACAGCGTTTATCACAAATATACCAGCACTTTAACCGTTATTACCACTTGAAAGTCTACCCTACCTTTCACAGCGCTTTGGTTACAGACTCTCAGTATTTCAAAATTCAGGAGAGATGTTCGGGTTCGAAAACGTATTCCAGGAGTTCTAGAGTCGCTCTGACAAATCCCCCTGGTCCGTTGTTTTGAGCTCTGAGAGTTTTCTTTTTAACAAGGGTGTCATACCGGCTTTTTAAAGGCACGTTAAAACACCACTGGGATAAGCCGAAAGCGGTTTGGCTCAGTGGATAGAGCGTCGGTCTGCGGACTGAAGGGTCCCGGGTTCGATTCCCGTCCAGGGCACGTCCATTGGTTGCGGGCACATCCCCGGCAGGGGGTGTTTGCAGGAGGAGGCAGCTGGTCGATATGTTTCCAGCTCTCTGTCCCTCTGCTTTCCTCTCTGAACAAAGTCAATAAGATATATTGAAAAACAAACAAACAAACACAAAATACACTACTTGGGACCCTAGCCCAACTACCATTTTGATTTCATAGTGTTCTCCATACTTTCATTCTATTCTATAGCTCTACGAAAATGAGTTTTGCAGTGTTTCACCAAAACCTTTTCCTGAAGACGCCAACTCCTTTGGACGGGAAAAATAAATGTAAACAGTGCCACACTCGGTTCTCAGCTGTTTGAACAACATTTCCCAGGGACAAAATTGTGCTGTCCAGATATTCAGTCTATTGGAATATGTGTTCCTAGTGTGTGAAGCACCTTTCTCAATATTTCCCTAGTCTGGAGTTGTAAGTCCTCAGTGGTACACTCCAATTTGTCCAGTGATTGAAGCTCATTCGTTGTGAATAGCCAACGTTACTACACCGTGACCGTAACCCTGTCCCTAACCCTCTGAGCCCAACCCTTTACCTATGCCTAACCTGAGCCTGAACCCTACCCAGCCCGAACCCTTATCGTAACCCTAACCCTAGCCAGAACCCCAATTCTCTAACCCGAACACCACAACGAACCTCGGTGACATCGTCACTCCCAGCTGGTCCCCTGGCCAAAGCATGATCACCTGGGATCAATTGAACCTCCCCCCTTGGTGACATCATCACTTCCGCTTTCATGGCCTTAGCAGGCTTCTTTCAAAGACGCCAACTCATGGCCCTGAACTATAAATGTAACCAGTATCCAACTCGGTTCTATGTTCTTTGAGCACGATTTCCTTGTCAGGAAACAGTGCCTTACAGATATTAAGGCCCTTTATTCACGTATTCCTAGCGTTTGAAGCACTTTCTTAGATATTAACCTGGGTTATCATTGTGAATTTCCCGAGTTGGGGTCTCTCTCTTCCAGTGTCTCAAGCTCCTTCCTTGTGAATTCCAATTTGGTGAAACAACGTTTATCACAAATATACCAGCACTTTAACCGTTATTACCACTTGAAAGTCTACCCTACCTTTCACAGCGCTTTGGTTACAGACTCTCAGTATTTCAAAATTCAGGAGAGATGTTCGGGTTCGAAAACGTATTCCAGGAGTTCTAGAGTCGCTCTGACAAATCCCCCTGGTCCGTTGTTTTGAGCTCTGAGAGTTTTCGTTTTAACACGGGTGTCATACCGGCTTTTTAAAGGCACGTTAAAACACCACTCGGATAAGCCGAAAGCGGTTTGGCTCAGTGGATAGAGCGTCGGTCTGCGGACTGAAGGGTCCCGGGTTCGATTCCCGTCCAGGGCACGTCCATTGGTTGCGGGCACATCCCCGGCAGGGGGTGTTTGCAGGAGGAGGCAGCTGGTCGATATGTTTCCAGCTCTCTGTCCCTCTGCTTTCCTCTCTGTACAAAGTCAATAAGATATATTGAAAAACAAACAAACAAACACAAAATACACTACTTGGGACCCTAGCCCAACTACCATTTTGATTTCATAGTGTTCTCCATACTTTCATTCTATTCTATAGCTCTACGAAAATGAGTTTTGCAGTGTTTCACCAAAACCTTTTCCTGAAAACGCCAACTCCTTTGGACGGGAAAAATAAATGTAAACAGTGCCACACTCGGTTCTCAGCTGTTTGAACAACATTTCCCAGGGACAAAATTGTGCTGTCCAGATATTCAGTCTATTGGAATATGTGTTCCTAGTGTGTGAAGCACCTTTCTCAATATTTCCCTAGTCTGGAGTTGTAAGTCCTCAGTGGTACACTCCAATTTGTCCAGTGATTGAAGCTCATTCGTTGTGAATAGCCAACGTTACTACACCGTGACCGTAACCCTGTCCCTAACCCTCTGAGCCCAACCCTTTACCTATGCCTAACCTGAGCCTGAACCCTACCCTGCCCGAACCCTTATCGTAACCCTAACCCTAGCCAGAACCCCAATTCTCTAACCCGAACACCACAACGAACCTCGGTGACATCGTCACTCCCAGCTGGTCCCCTGGCCAAAGCATGATCACCTGGGATCAATTGAACCTCCCCCCTTGGTGACATCATCACTTCCGCTTTCATGGCCTTAGCAGGCTTCTTTCAAAGACGCCAACTCATGGCCCTGAACTATAAATGTAACCAGTATCCAACTCGGTTCTATGTTCTTTGAGCACGATTTCCTTGTCAGGAAACAGTGCCTTACAGATATTAAGGCCCTTTATTCACGTATTCCTAGCGTTTGAAGCACTTTCTTAGATATTAACCTGGGTTATCATTGTGAATTTCCCGAGTTGGGGTCTCTCTCTTCCAGTGTCTCAAGCTCCTTCCTTGTGAATTCCAATTTGGTGAAACAACGTTTATCACAAATATACCAGCACTTTAACCGTTATTACCACTTGAAAGTCTACCCTACCTTTCACAGCGCTTTGGTTACAGACTCTCAGTATTTCAAAATTCAGGAGAGATGTTCGGGTTCGAAAACGTATTCCAGGAGTTCTAGAGTCGCTCTGACAAATCCCCCTGGTCCGTTGTTTTGAGCTCTGAGAGTTTTCGTTTTAACACGGGTGTCATACCGGCTTTTTAAAGGCACGTTAAAACACCACTCGGATAAGCCGAAAGCGGTTTGGCTCAGTGGATAGAGGGTCGGTCTGCGGACTGAAGGGTCCCGGGTTCGATTCCCGTCCAGGGCACGTCCATTGGTTGCGGGCACATCCCCGGCAGGGGGTGTTTGCAGGAGGAGGCAGCTGGTCGATATGTTTCCAGCTCTCTGTCCCTCTGCTTTCCTCTCTGTACAAAGTCAATAAGATATATTGAAAAACAAACAAACAAACACAAAATACACTACTTGGGACCCTAGCCCAACTACCATTTTGATTTCATAGTGTTCTCCATACTTTCATTCTATTCTATAGCTCTACGAAAATGAGTTTTGCAGTGTTTCACCAAAACCTTTTCCTGAAAACGCCAACTCCTTTGGACGGGAAAAATAAATGTAAACAGTGCCACACTCGGTTCTCAGCTGTTTGAACAACATTTCCCAGGGACAAAATTGTGCTGTCCAGATATTCAGTCTATTGGAATATGTGTTCCTAGTGTGTGAAGCACCTTTCTCAATATTTCCCTAGTCTGGAGTTGTAAGTCCTCAGTGGTACACTCCAATTTGTCCAGTGATTGAAGCTCATTCGTTGTGAATAGCCAACGTTACTACACCGTGACCGTAACCCTGTCCCTAACCCTCTGAGCCCAACCCTTTACCTATGCCTAACCTGAGCCTGAACCCTACCCAGCCCGAACCCTTATCGTAACCCTAACCCTAGCCAGAACCCCAATTCTCTAACCCGAACACCACAACGAACCTCGGTGACATCGTCACTCCCAGCTGGTCCCCTGGCCAAAGCATGATCACCTGGGATCAATTGAACCTCCCCCCTTGGTGACATCATCACTTCCGCTTTCATGGCCTTAGCAGGCTTCTTTCAAAGACGCCAACTCATGGCCCTGAACTATAAATGTAACCAGTATCCAACTCGGTTCTATGTTCTTTGAGCACGATTTCCTTGTCAGGAAACAGTGCCTTACAGATATTAAGGCCCTTTATTCACGTATTCCTAGCGTTTGAAGCACTTTCTTAGATATTAACCTGGGTTATCATTGTGAATTTCCCGAGTTGGGGTCTCTCTCTTCCAGTGTCTCAAGCTCCTTCCTTGTGAATTCCAATTTGGTGAAACAACGTTTATCACAAATATACCAGCACTTTAACCGTTATTACCACTTGAAAGTCTACCCTACCTTTCACAGCGCTTTGGTTACAGACTCTCAGTATTTCAAAATTCAGGAGAGATGTTCGGGTTCGAAAACGTATTCCAGGAGTTCTAGAGTCGCTCTGACAAATCCCCTTGGTCCGTTGTTTTGAGCTCTGAGAGTTTTCGTTTTAACACGGGTGTCATACCGGCTTTTTAAAGGCACGTTAAAACACCACTCGGATAAGCCGAAAGCGGTTTGGCTCAGTGGATAGAGGGTCGGTCTGCGGACTGAAGGGTCCCGGGTTCGATTCCCGTCCAGGGCACGTCCATTGGTTGCGGGCACATCCCCGGCAGGGGGTGTTTGCAGGAGGAGGCAGCTGGTCGATATGTTTCCAGCTCTCTGTCCCTCTGCTTTCCTCTCTGTACAAAGTCAATAAGATATATTGAAAAACAAACAAACAAACACAAAATACACTACTTGGGACCCTAGCCCAACTACCATTTTGATTTCATAGTGTTCTCCATACTTTCATTCTATTCTATAGCTCTACGAAAATGAGTTTTGCAGTGTTTCACCAAAACCTTTTCCTGAAAACGCCAACTCCTTTGGACGGGAAAAATAAATGTAAACAGTGCCACACTCGGTTCTCAGCTGTTTGAACAACATTTCCCAGGGACAAAATTGTGCTGTCCAGATATTCAGTCTATTGGAATATGTGTTCCTAGTGTGTGAAGCACCTTTCTCAATATTTCCCTAGTCTGGAGTTGTAAGTCCTCAGTGGTACACTCCAATTTGTCCAGTGATTGAAGCTCATTCGTTGTGAATAGCCAACGTTACTACACCGTGACCGTAACCCTGTCCCTAACCCTCTGAGCCCAACCCTTTACCTATGCCTAACCTGAGCCTGAACCCTACCCAGCCCGAACCCTTATCGTAACCCTAACCCTAGCCAGAACCCCAATTCTCTAACCCGAACACCACAACGAACCTCGGTGACATCGTCACTCCCAGCTGGTCCCCTGGCCAAAGCATGATCACCTGGGATCAATTGAACCTCCCCCCTTGGTGACATCATCACTTCCGCTTTCATGGCCTTAGCAGGCTTCTTTCAAAGACGCCAACTCATGGCCCTGAACTATAAATGTAACCAGTATCCAACTCGGTTCTATGTTCTTTGAGCACGATTTCCTTGTCAGGAAACAGTGCCTTACAGATATTAAGGCCCTTTATTCACGTATTCCTAGCGTTTGAAGCACTTTCTTAGATATTAACCTGGGTTATCATTGTGAATTTCCCGAGTTGGGGTCTCTCTCTTCCAGTGTCTCAAGCTCCTTCCTTGTGAATTCCAATTTGGTGAAACAGCGTTTATCACAAATATACCAGCACTTTAACCGTTATTACCACTTGAAAGTCTACCCTACCTTTCACAGCGCTTTGGTTACAGACTCTCAGTATTTCAAAATTCAGGAGAGATGTTCGGGTTCGAAAACGTATTCCAGGAGTTCTAGAGTCGCTCTGACAAATCCCCCTGGTCCGTTGTTTTGAGCTCTGAGAGTTTTCTTTTTAACAAGGGTGTCATACCGGCTTTTTAAAGGCACGTTAAAACACCACTGGGATAAGCCGAAAGCGGTTTGGCTCAGTGGATAGAGCGTCGGTCTGCGGACTGAAGGGTCCCGGGTTCGATTCCCGTCCAGGGCACGTCCATTGGTTGCGGGCACATCCCCGGCAGGGGGTGTTTGCAGGAGGAGGCAGCTGGTCGATATGTTTCCAGCTCTCTGTCCCTCTGCTTTCCTCTCTGAACAAAGTCAATAAGATATATTGAAAAACAAACAAACAAACACAAAATACACTACTTGGGACCCTAGCCCAACTACCATTTTGATTTCATAGTGTTCTCCATACTTTCATTCTATTCTATAGCTCTACGAAAATGAGTTTTGCAGTGTTTCACCAAAACCTTTTCCTGAAGACGCCAACTCCTTTGGACGGGAAAAATAAATGTAAACAGTGCCACACTCGGTTCTCAGCTGTTTGAACAACATTTCCCAGGGACAAAATTGTGCTGTCCAGATATTCAGTCTATTGGAATATGTGTTCCTAGTGTGTGAAGCACCTTTCTCAATATTTCCCTAGTCTGGAGTTGTAAGTCCTCAGTGGTACACTCCAATTTGTCCAGTGATTGAAGCTCATTCGTTGTGAATAGCCAACGTTACTACACCGTGACCGTAACCCTGTCCCTAACCCTCTGAGCCCAACCCTTTACCTATGCCTAACCTGAGCCTGAACCCTACCCAGCCCGAACCCTTATCGTAACCCTAACCCTAGCCAGAACCCCAATTCTCTAACCCGAACACCACAACGAACCTCGGTGACATCGTCACTCCCAGCTGGTCCCCTGGCCAAAGCATGATCACCTGGGATCAATTGAACCTCCCCCCTTGGTGACATCATCACTTCCGCTTTCATGGCCTTAGCAGGCTTCTTTCAAAGACGCCAACTCATGGCCCTGAACTATAAATGTAACCAGTATCCAACTCGGTTCTATGTTCTTTGAGCACGATTTCCTTGTCAGGAAACAGTGCCTTACAGATATTAAGGCCCTTTATTCACGTATTCCTAGCGTTTGAAGCACTTTCTTAGATATTAACCTGGGTTATCATTGTGAATTTCCCGAGTTGGGGTCTCTCTCTTCCAGTGTCTCAAGCTCCTTCCTTGTGAATTCCAATTTGGTGAAACAACGTTTATCACAAATATACCAGCACTTTAACCGTTATTACCACTTGAAAGTCTACCCTACCTTTCACAGCGCTTTGGTTACAGACTCTCAGTATTTCAAAATTCAGGAGAGATGTTCGGGTTCGAAAACGTATTCCAGGAGTTCTAGAGTCGCTCTGACAAATCCCCCTGGTCCGTTGTTTTGAGCTCTGAGAGTTTTCGTTTTAACACGGGTGTCATACCGGCTTTTTAAAGGCACGTTAAAACACCACTCGGATAAGCCGAAAGCGGTTTGGCTCAGTGGATAGAGCGTCGGTCTGCGGACTGAAGGGTCCCGGGTTCGATTCCCGTCCAGGGCACGTCCATTGGTTGCGGGCACATCCCCGGCAGGGGGTGTTTGCAGGAGGAGGCAGCTGGTCGATATGTTTCCAGCTCTCTGTCCCTCTGCTTTCCTCTCTGTACAAAGTCAATAAGATATATTGAAAAACAAACAAACAAACACAAAATACACTACTTGGGACCCTAGCCCAACTACCATTTTGATTTCATAGTGTTCTCCATACTTTCATTCTATTCTATAGCTCTACGAAAATGAGTTTTGCAGTGTTTCACCAAAACCTTTTCCTGAAAACGCCAACTCCTTTGGACGGGAAAAATAAATGTAAACAGTGCCACACTCGGTTCTCAGCTGTTTGAACAACATTTCCCAGGGACAAAATTGTGCTGTCCAGATATTCAGTCTATTGGAATATGTGTTCCTAGTGTGTGAAGCACCTTTCTCAATATTTCCCTAGTCTGGAGTTGTAAGTCCTCAGTGGTACACTCCAATTTGTCCAGTGATTGAAGCTCATTCGTTGTGAATAGCCAACGTTACTACACCGTGACCGTAACCCTGTCCCTAACCCTCTGAGCCCAACCCTTTACCTATGCCTAACCTGAGCCTGAACCCTACCCTGCCCGAACCCTTATCGTAACCCTAACCCTAGCCAGAACCCCAATTCTCTAACCCGAACACCACAACGAACCTCGGTGACATCGTCACTCCCAGCTGGTCCCCTGGCCAAAGCATGATCACCTGGGATCAATTGAACCTCCCCCCTTGGTGACATCATCACTTCCGCTTTCATGGCC
The DNA here is from genome assembly GCF_951640355.1 of Cnephaeus nilssonii. NCBI lineage: Eukaryota > Metazoa > Chordata > Mammalia > Chiroptera > Vespertilionidae > Cnephaeus > Cnephaeus nilssonii. The sequence continues at coordinate 51,002 of NW_027645432.1, read as the reverse complement.
TTAGCAGGCTTCTTTCAAAGACGCCAACTCATGGCCCTGAACTATAAATGTAACCAGTATCCAACTCGGTTCTATGTTCTTTGAGCACGATTTCCTTGTCAGGAAACAGTGCCTTACAGATATTAAGGCCCTTTATTCACGTATTCCTAGCGTTTGAAGCACTTTCTTAGATATTAACCTGGGTTATCATTGTGAATTTCCCGAGTTGGGGTCTCTCTCTTCCAGTGTCTCAAGCTCCTTCCTTGTGAATTCCAATTTGGTGAAACAACGTTTATCACAAATATACCAGCACTTTAACCGTTATTACCACTTGAAAGTCTACCCTACCTTTCACAGCGCTTTGGTTACAGACTCTCAGTATTTCAAAATTCAGGAGAGATGTTCGGGTTCGAAAACGTATTCCAGGAGTTCTAGAGTCGCTCTGACAAATCCCCCTGGTCCGTTGTTTTGAGCTCTGAGAGTTTTCGTTTTAACACGGGTGTCATACCGGCTTTTTAAAGGCACGTTAAAACACCACTCGGATAAGCCGAAAGCGGTTTGGCTCAGTGGATAGAGGGTCGGTCTGCGGACTGAAGGGTCCCGGGTTCGATTCCCGTCCAGGGCACGTCCATTGGTTGCGGGCACATCCCCGGCAGGGGGTGTTTGCAGGAGGAGGCAGCTGGTCGATATGTTTCCAGCTCTCTGTCCCTCTGCTTTCCTCTCTGTACAAAGTCAATAAGATATATTGAAAAACAAACAAACAAACACAAAATACACTACTTGGGACCCTAGCCCAACTACCATTTTGATTTCATAGTGTTCTCCATACTTTCATTCTATTCTATAGCTCTACGAAAATGAGTTTTGCAGTGTTTCACCAAAACCTTTTCCTGAAAACGCCAACTCCTTTGGACGGGAAAAATAAATGTAAACAGTGCCACACTCGGTTCTCAGCTGTTTGAACAACATTTCCCAGGGACAAAATTGTGCTGTCCAGATATTCAGTCTATTGGAATATGTGTTCCTAGTGTGTGAAGCACCTTTCTCAATATTTCCCTAGTCTGGAGTTGTAAGTCCTCAGTGGTACACTCCAATTTGTCCAGTGATTGAAGCTCATTCGTTGTGAATAGCCAACGTTACTACACCGTGACCGTAACCCTGTCCCTAACCCTCTGAGCCCAACCCTTTACCTATGCCTAACCTGAGCCTGAACCCTACCCAGCCCGAACCCTTATCGTAACCCTAACCCTAGCCAGAACCCCAATTCTCTAACCCGAACACCACAACGAACCTCGGTGACATCGTCACTCCCAGCTGGTCCCCTGGCCAAAGCATGATCACCTGGGATCAATTGAACCTCCCCCCTTGGTGACATCATCACTTCCGCTTTCATGGCCTTAGCAGGCTTCTTTCAAAGACGCCAACTCATGGCCCTGAACTATAAATGTAACCAGTATCCAACTCGGTTCTATGTTCTTTGAGCACGATTTCCTTGTCAGGAAACAGTGCCTTACAGATATTAAGGCCCTTTATTCACGTATTCCTAGCGTTTGAAGCACTTTCTTAGATATTAACCTGGGTTATCATTGTGAATTTCCCGAGTTGGGGTCTCTCTCTTCCAGTGTCTCAAGCTCCTTCCTTGTGAATTCCAATTTGGTGAAACAACGTTTATCACAAATATACCAGCACTTTAACCGTTATTACCACTTGAAAGTCTACCCTACCTTTCACAGCGCTTTGGTTACAGACTCTCAGTATTTCAAAATTCAGGAGAGATGTTCGGGTTCGAAAACGTATTCCAGGAGTTCTAGAGTCGCTCTGACAAATCCCCTTGGTCCGTTGTTTTGAGCTCTGAGAGTTTTCGTTTTAACACGGGTGTCATACCGGCTTTTTAAAGGCACGTTAAAACACCACTCGGATAAGCCGAAAGCGGTTTGGCTCAGTGGATAGAGGGTCGGTCTGCGGACTGAAGGGTCCCGGGTTCGATTCCCGTCCAGGGCACGTCCATTGGTTGCGGGCACATCCCCGGCAGGGGGTGTTTGCAGGAGGAGGCAGCTGGTCGATATGTTTCCAGCTCTCTGTCCCTCTGCTTTCCTCTCTGTACAAAGTCAATAAGATATATTGAAAAACAAACAAACAAACACAAAATACACTACTTGGGACCCTAGCCCAACTACCATTTTGATTTCATAGTGTTCTCCATACTTTCATTCTATTCTATAGCTCTACGAAAATGAGTTTTGCAGTGTTTCACCAAAACCTTTTCCTGAAAACGCCAACTCCTTTGGACGGGAAAAATAAATGTAAACAGTGCCACACTCGGTTCTCAGCTGTTTGAACAACATTTCCCAGGGACAAAATTGTGCTGTCCAGATATTCAGTCTATTGGAATATGTGTTCCTAGTGTGTGAAGCACCTTTCTCAATATTTCCCTAGTCTGGAGTTGTAAGTCCTCAGTGGTACACTCCAATTTGTCCAGTGATTGAAGCTCATTCGTTGTGAATAGCCAACGTTACTACACCGTGACCGTAACCCTGTCCCTAACCCTCTGAGCCCAACCCTTTACCTATGCCTAACCTGAGCCTGAACCCTACCCAGCCCGAACCCTTATCGTAACCCTAACCCTAGCCAGAACCCCAATTCTCTAACCCGAACACCACAACGAACCTCGGTGACATCGTCACTCCCAGCTGGTCCCCTGGCCAAAGCATGATCACCTGGGATCAATTGAACCTCCCCCCTTGGTGACATCATCACTTCCGCTTTCATGGCCTTAGCAGGCTTCTTTCAAAGACGCCAACTCATGGCCCTGAACTATAAATGTAACCAGTATCCAACTCGGTTCTATGTTCTTTGAGCACGATTTCCTTGTCAGGAAACAGTGCCTTACAGATATTAAGGCCCTTTATTCACGTATTCCTAGCGTTTGAAGCACTTTCTTAGATATTAACCTGGGTTATCATTGTGAATTTCCCGAGTTGGGGTCTCTCTCTTCCAGTGTCTCAAGCTCCTTCCTTGTGAATTCCAATTTGGTGAAACAGCGTTTATCACAAATATACCAGCACTTTAACCGTTATTACCACTTGAAAGTCTACCCTACCTTTCACAGCGCTTTGGTTACAGACTCTCAGTATTTCAAAATTCAGGAGAGATGTTCGGGTTCGAAAACGTATTCCAGGAGTTCTAGAGTCGCTCTGACAAATCCCCCTGGTCCGTTGTTTTGAGCTCTGAGAGTTTTCTTTTTAACAAGGGTGTCATACCGGCTTTTTAAAGGCACGTTAAAACACCACTGGGATAAGCCGAAAGCGGTTTGGCTCAGTGGATAGAGCGTCGGTCTGCGGACTGAAGGGTCCCGGGTTCGATTCCCGTCCAGGGCACGTCCATTGGTTGCGGGCACATCCCCGGCAGGGGGTGTTTGCAGGAGGAGGCAGCTGGTCGATATGTTTCCAGCTCTCTGTCCCTCTGCTTTCCTCTCTGAACAAAGTCAATAAGATATATTGAAAAACAAACAAACAAACACAAAATACACTACTTGGGACCCTAGCCCAACTACCATTTTGATTTCATAGTGTTCTCCATACTTTCATTCTATTCTATAGCTCTACGAAAATGAGTTTTGCAGTGTTTCACCAAAACCTTTTCCTGAAGACGCCAACTCCTTTGGACGGGAAAAATAAATGTAAACAGTGCCACACTCGGTTCTCAGCTGTTTGAACAACATTTCCCAGGGACAAAATTGTGCTGTCCAGATATTCAGTCTATTGGAATATGTGTTCCTAGTGTGTGAAGCACCTTTCTCAATATTTCCCTAGTCTGGAGTTGTAAGTCCTCAGTGGTACACTCCAATTTGTCCAGTGATTGAAGCTCATTCGTTGTGAATAGCCAACGTTACTACACCGTGACCGTAACCCTGTCCCTAACCCTCTGAGCCCAACCCTTTACCTATGCCTAACCTGAGCCTGAACCCTACCCAGCCCGAACCCTTATCGTAACCCTAACCCTAGCCAGAACCCCAATTCTCTAACCCGAACACCACAACGAACCTCGGTGACATCGTCACTCCCAGCTGGTCCCCTGGCCAAAGCATGATCACCTGGGATCAATTGAACCTCCCCCCTTGGTGACATCATCACTTCCGCTTTCATGGCCTTAGCAGGCTTCTTTCAAAGACGCCAACTCATGGCCCTGAACTATAAATGTAACCAGTATCCAACTCGGTTCTATGTTCTTTGAGCACGATTTCCTTGTCAGGAAACAGTGCCTTACAGATATTAAGGCCCTTTATTCACGTATTCCTAGCGTTTGAAGCACTTTCTTAGATATTAACCTGGGTTATCATTGTGAATTTCCCGAGTTGGGGTCTCTCTCTTCCAGTGTCTCAAGCTCCTTCCTTGTGAATTCCAATTTGGTGAAACAACGTTTATCACAAATATACCAGCACTTTAACCGTTATTACCACTTGAAAGTCTACCCTACCTTTCACAGCGCTTTGGTTACAGACTCTCAGTATTTCAAAATTCAGGAGAGATGTTCGGGTTCGAAAACGTATTCCAGGAGTTCTAGAGTCGCTCTGACAAATCCCCCTGGTCCGTTGTTTTGAGCTCTGAGAGTTTTCGTTTTAACACGGGTGTCATACCGGCTTTTTAAAGGCACGTTAAAACACCACTCGGATAAGCCGAAAGCGGTTTGGCTCAGTGGATAGAGCGTCGGTCTGCGGACTGAAGGGTCCCGGGTTCGATTCCCGTCCAGGGCACGTCCATTGGTTGCGGGCACATCCCCGGCAGGGGGTGTTTGCAGGAGGAGGCAGCTGGTCGATATGTTTCCAGCTCTCTGTCCCTCTGCTTTCCTCTCTGTACAAAGTCAATAAGATATATTGAAAAACAAACAAACAAACACAAAATACACTACTTGGGACCCTAGCCCAACTACCATTTTGATTTCATAGTGTTCTCCATACTTTCATTCTATTCTATAGCTCTACGAAAATGAGTTTTGCAGTGTTTCACCAAAACCTTTTCCTGAAGACGCCAACTCCTTTGGACGGGAAAAATAAATGTAAACAGTGCCACACTCGGTTCTCAGCTGTTTGAACAACATTTCCCAGGGACAAAATTGTGCTGTCCAGATATTCAGTCTATTGGAATATGTGTTCCTAGTGTGTGAAGCACCTTTCTCAATATTTCCCTAGTCTGGAGTTGTAAGTCCTCAGTGGTACACTCCAATTTGTCCAGTGATTGAAGCTCATTCGTTGTGAATAGCCAACGTTACTACACCGTGACCGTAACCCTGTCCCTAACCCTCTGAGCCCAACCCTTTACCTATGCCTAACCTGAGCCTGAACCCTACCCTGCCCGAACCCTTATCGTAACCCTAACCCTAGCCAGAACCCCAATTCTCTAACCCGAACACCACAACGAACCTCGGTGACATCGTCACTCCCAGCTGGTCCCCTGGCCAAAGCATGATCACCTGGGATCAATTGAACCTCCCCCCTTGGTGACATCATCACTTCCGCTTTCATGGCCTTAGCAGGCTTCTTTCAAAGACGCCAACTCATGGCCCTGAACTATAAATGTAACCAGTATCCAACTCGGTTCTATGTTCTTTGAGCACGATTTCCTTGTCAGGAAACAGTGCCTTACAGATATTAAGGCCCTTTATTCACGTATTCCTAGCGTTTGAAGCACTTTCTTAGATATTAACCTGGGTTATCATTGTGAATTTCCCGAGTTGGGGTCTCTCTCTTCCAGTGTCTCAAGCTCCTTCCTTGTGAATTCCAATTTGGTGAAACAACGTTTATCACAAATATACCAGCACTTTAACCGTTATTACCACTTGAAAGTCTACCCTACCTTTCACAGCGCTTTGGTTACAGACTCTCAGTATTTCAAAATTCAGGAGAGATGTTCGGGTTCGAAAACGTATTCCAGGAGTTCTAGAGTCGCTCTGACAAATCCCCCTGGTCCGTTGTTTTGAGCTCTGAGAGTTTTCGTTTTAACACGGGTGTCATACCGGCTTTTTAAAGGCACGTTAAAACACCACTCGGATAAGCCGAAAGCGGTTTGGCTCAGTGGATAGAGGGTCGGTCTGCGGACTGAAGGGTCCCGGGTTCGATTCCCGTCCAGGGCACGTCCATTGGTTGCGGGCACATCCCCGGCAGGGGGTGTTTGCAGGAGGAGGCAGCTGGTCGATATGTTTCCAGCTCTCTGTCCCTCTGCTTTCCTCTCTGTACAAAGTCAATAAGATATATTGAAAAACAAACAAACAAACACAAAATACACTACTTGGGACCCTAGCCCAACTACCATTTTGATTTCATAGTGTTCTCCATACTTTCATTCTATTCTATAGCTCTACGAAAATGAGTTTTGCAGTGTTTCACCAAAACCTTTTCCTGAAAACGCCAACTCCTTTGGACGGGAAAAATAAATGTAAACAGTGCCACACTCGGTTCTCAGCTGTTTGAACAACATTTCCCAGGGACAAAATTGTGCTGTCCAGATATTCAGTCTATTGGAATATGTGTTCCTAGTGTGTGAAGCACCTTTCTCAATATTTCCCTAGTCTGGAGTTGTAAGTCCTCAGTGGTACACTCCAATTTGTCCAGTGATTGAAGCTCATTCGTTGTGAATAGCCAACGTTACTACACCGTGACCGTAACCCTGTCCCTAACCCTCTGAGCCCAACCCTTTACCTATGCCTAACCTGAGCCTGAACCCTACCCAGCCCGAACCCTTATCGTAACCCTAACCCTAGCCAGAACCCCAATTCTCTAACCCGAACACCACAACGAACCTCGGTGACATCGTCACTCCCAGCTGGTCCCCTGGCCAAAGCATGATCACCTGGGATCAATTGAACCTCCCCCCTTGGTGACATCATCACTTCCGCTTTCATGGCCTTAGCAGGCTTCTTTCAAAGACGCCAACTCATGGCCCTGAACTATAAATGTAACCAGTATCCAACTCGGTTCTATGTTCTTTGAGCACGATTTCCTTGTCAGGAAACAGTGCCTTACAGATATTAAGGCCCTTTATTCACGTATTCCTAGCGTTTGAAGCACTTTCTTAGATATTAACCTGGGTTATCATTGTGAATTTCCCGAGTTGGGGTCTCTCTCTTCCAGTGTCTCAAGCTCCTTCCTTGTGAATTCCAATTTGGTGAAACAACGTTTATCACAAATATACCAGCACTTTAACCGTTATTACCACTTGAAAGTCTACCCTACCTTTCACAGCGCTTTGGTTACAGACTCTCAGTATTTCAAAATTCAGGAGAGATGTTCGGGTTCGAAAACGTATTCCAGGAGTTCTAGAGTCGCTCTGACAAATCCCCTTGGTCCGTTGTTTTGAGCTCTGAGAGTTTTCGTTTTAACACGGGTGTCATACCGGCTTTTTAAAGGCACGTTAAAACACCACTCGGATAAGCCGAAAGCGGTTTGGCTCAGTGGATAGAGGGTCGGTCTGCGGACTGAAGGGTCCCGGGTTCGATTCCCGTCCAGGGCACGTCCATTGGTTGCGGGCACATCCCCGGCAGGGGGTGTTTGCAGGAGGAGGCAGCTGGTCGATATGTTTCCAGCTCTCTGTCCCTCTGCTTTCCTCTCTGTACAAAGTCAATAAGATATATTGAAAAACAAACAAACAAACACAAAATACACTACTTGGGACCCTAGCCCAACTACCATTTTGATTTCATAGTGTTCTCCATACTTTCATTCTATTCTATAGCTCTACGAAAATGAGTTTTGCAGTGTTTCACCAAAACCTTTTCCTGAAAACGCCAACTCCTTTGGACGGGAAAAATAAATGTAAACAGTGCCACACTCGGTTCTCAGCTGTTTGAACAACATTTCCCAGGGACAAAATTGTGCTGTCCAGATATTCAGTCTATTGGAATATGTGTTCCTAGTGTGTGAAGCACCTTTCTCAATATTTCCCTAGTCTGGAGTTGTAAGTCCTCAGTGGTACACTCCAATTTGTCCAGTGATTGAAGCTCATTCGTTGTGAATAGCCAACGTTACTACACCGTGACCGTAACCCTGTCCCTAACCCTCTGAGCCCAACCCTTTACCTATGCCTAACCTGAGCCTGAACCCTACCCAGCCCGAACCCTTATCGTAACCCTAACCCTAGCCAGAACCCCAATTCTCTAACCCGAACACCACAACGAACCTCGGTGACATCGTCACTCCCAGCTGGTCCCCTGGCCAAAGCATGATCACCTGGGATCAATTGAACCTCCCCCCTTGGTGACATCATCACTTCCGCTTTCATGGCCTTAGCAGGCTTCTTTCAAAGACGCCAACTCATGGCCCTGAACTATAAATGTAACCAGTATCCAACTCGGTTCTATGTTCTTTGAGCACGATTTCCTTGTCAGGAAACAGTGCCTTACAGATATTAAGGCCCTTTATTCACGTATTCCTAGCGTTTGAAGCACTTTCTTAGATATTAACCTGGGTTATCATTGTGAATTTCCCGAGTTGGGGTCTCTCTCTTCCAGTGTCTCAAGCTCCTTCCTTGTGAATTCCAATTTGGTGAAACAGCGTTTATCACAAATATACCAGCACTTTAACCGTTATTACCACTTGAAAGTCTACCCTACCTTTCACAGCGCTTTGGTTACAGACTCTCAGTATTTCAAAATTCAGGAGAGATGTTCGGGTTCGAAAACGTATTCCAGGAGTTCTAGAGTCGCTCTGACAAATCCCCCTGGTCCGTTGTTTTGAGCTCTGAGAGTTTTCTTTTTAACAAGGGTGTCATACCGGCTTTTTAAAGGCACGTTAAAACACCACTGGGATAAGCCGAAAGCGGTTTGGCTCAGTGGATAGAGCGTCGGTCTGCGGACTGAAGGGTCCCGGGTTCGATTCCCGTCCAGGGCACGTCCATTGGTTGCGGGCACATCCCCGGCAGGGGGTGTTTGCAGGAGGAGGCAGCTGGTCGATATGTTTCCAGCTCTCTGTCCCTCTGCTTTCCTCTCTGAACAAAGTCAATAAGATATATTGAAAAACAAACAAACAAACACAAAATACACTACTTGGGACCCTAGCCCAACTACCATTTTGATTTCATAGTGTTCTCCATACTTTCATTCTATTCTATAGCTCTACGAAAATGAGTTTTGCAGTGTTTCACCAAAACCTTTTCCTGAAGACGCCAACTCCTTTGGACGGGAAAAATAAATGTAAACAGTGCCACACTCGGTTCTCAGCTGTTTGAACAACATTTCCCAGGGACAAAATTGTGCTGTCCAGATATTCAGTCTATTGGAATATGTGTTCCTAGTGTGTGAAGCACCTTTCTCAATATTTCCCTAGTCTGGAGTTGTAAGTCCTCAGTGGTACACTCCAATTTGTCCAGTGATTGAAGCTCATTCGTTGTGAATAGCCAACGTTACTACACCGTGACCGTAACCCTGTCCCTAACCCTCTGAGCCCAACCCTTTACCTATGCCTAACCTGAGCCTGAACCCTACCCAGCCCGAACCCTTATCGTAACCCTAACCCTAGCCAGAACCCCAATTCTCTAACCCGAACACCACAACGAACCTCGGTGACATCGTCACTCCCAGCTGGTCCCCTGGCCAAAGCATGATCACCTGGGATCAATTGAACCTCCCCCCTTGGTGACATCATCACTTCCGCTTTCATGGCCTTAGCAGGCTTCTTTCAAAGACGCCAACTCATGGCCCTGAACTATAAATGTAACCAGTATCCAACTCGGTTCTATGTTCTTTGAGCACGATTTCCTTGTCAGGAAACAGTGCCTTACAGATATTAAGGCCCTTTATTCACGTATTCCTAGCGTTTGAAGCACTTTCTTAGATATTAACCTGGGTTATCATTGTGAATTTCCCGAGTTGGGGTCTCTCTCTTCCAGTGTCTCAAGCTCCTTCCTTGTGAATTCCAATTTGGTGAAACAACGTTTATCACAAATATACCAGCACTTTAACCGTTATTACCACTTGAAAGTCTACCCTACCTTTCACAGCGCTTTGGTTACAGACTCTCAGTATTTCAAAATTCAGGAGAGATGTTCGGGTTCGAAAACGTATTCCAGGAGTTCTAGAGTCGCTCTGACAAATCCCCCTGGTCCGTTGTTTTGAGCTCTGAGAGTTTTCGTTTTAACACGGGTGTCATACCGGCTTTTTAAAGGCACGTTAAAACACCACTCGGATAAGCCGAAAGCGGTTTGGCTCAGTGGATAGAGCGTCGGTCTGCGGACTGAAGGGTCCCGGGTTCGATTCCCGTCCAGGGCACGTCCATTGGTTGCGGGCACATCCCCGGCAGGGGGTGTTTGCAGGAGGAGGCAGCTGGTCGATATGTTTCCAGCTCTCTGTCCCTCTGCTTTCCTCTCTGTACAAAGTCAATAAGATATATTGAAAAACAAACAAACAAACACAAAATACACTACTTGGGACCCTAGCCCAACTACCATTTTGATTTCATAGTGTTCTCCATACTTTCATTCTATTCTATAGCTCTACGAAAATGAGTTTTGCAGTGTTTCACCAAAACCTTTTCCTGAAGACGCCAACTCCTTTGGACGGGAAAAATAAATGTAAACAGTGCCACACTCGGTTCTCAGCTGTTTGAACAACATTTCCCAGGGACAAAATTGTGCTGTCCAGATATTCAGTCTATTGGAATATGTGTTCCTAGTGTGTGAAGCACCTTTCTCAATATTTCCCTAGTCTGGAGTTGTAAGTCCTCAGTGGTACACTCCAATTTGTCCAGTGATTGAAGCTCATTCGTTGTGAATAGCCAACGTTACTACACCGTGACCGTAACCCTGTCCCTAACCCTCTGAGCCCAACCCTTTACCTATGCCTAACCTGAGCCTGAACCCTACCCAGCCCGAACCCTTATCGTAACCCTAACCCTAGCCAGAACCCCAATTCTCTAACCCGAACACCACAACGAACCTCGGTGACATCGTCACTCCCAGCTGGTCCCCTGGCCAAAGCATGATCACCTGGGATCAATTGAACCTCCCCCCTTGGTGACATCATCACTTCCGCTTTCATGGCCTTAGCAGGCTTCTTTCAAAGACGCCAACTCATGGCCCTGAACTATAAATGTAACCAGTATCCAACTCGGTTCTATGTTCTTTGAGCACGATTTCCTTGTCAGGAAACAGTGCCTTACAGATATTAAGGCCCTTTATTCACGTATTCCTAGCGTTTGAAGCACTTTCTTAGATATTAACCTGGGTTATCATTGTGAATTTCCCGAGTTGGGGTCTCTCTCTTCCAGTGTCTCAAGCTCCTTCCTTGTGAATTCCAATTTGGTGAAACAACGTTTATCACAAATATACCAGCACTTTAACCGTTATTACCACTTGAAAGTCTACCCTACCTTTCACAGCGCTTTGGTTACAGACTCTCAGTATTTCAAAATTCAGGAGAGATGTTCGGGTTCGAAAACGTATTCCAGGAGTTCTAGAGTCGCTCTGACAAATCCCCCTGGTCCGTTGTTTTGAGCTCTGAGAGTTTTCGTTTTAACACGGGTGTCATACCGGCTTTTTAAAGGCACGTTAAAACACCACTCGGATAAGCCGAAAGCGGTTTGGCTCAGTGGATAGAGCGTCGGTCTGCGGACTGAAGGGTCCCGGGTTCGATTCCCGTCCAGGGCACGTCCATTGGTTGCGGGCACATCCCCGGCAGGGGGTGTTTGCAGGAGGAGGCAGCTGGTCGATATGTTTCCAGCTCTCTGTCCCTCTGCTTTCCTCTCTGTACAAAGTCAATAAGATATATTGAAAAACAAACAAACAAACACAAAATACACTACTTGGGACCCTAGCCCAACTACCATTTTGATTTCATAGTGTTCTCCATACTTTCATTCTATTCTATAGCTCTACGAAAATGAGTTTTGCAGTGTTTCACCAAAACCTTTTCCTGAAAACGCCAACTCCTTTGGACGGGAAAAATAAATGTAAACAGTGCCACACTCGGTTCTCAGCTGTTTGAACAACATTTCCCAGGGACAAAATTGTGCTGTCCAGATATTCAGTCTATTGGAATATGTGTTCCTAGTGTGTGAAGCACCTTTCTCAATATTTCCCTAGTCTGGAGTTGTAAGTCCTCAGTGGTACACTCCAATTTGTCCAGTGATTGAAGCTCATTCGTTGTGAATAGCCAACGTTACTACACCGTGACCGTAACCCTGTCCCTAACCCTCTGAGCCCAACCCTTTACCTATGCCTAACCTGAGCCTGAACCCTACCCTGCCCGAACCCTTATCGTAACCCTAACCCTAGCCAGAACCCCAATTCTCTAACCCGAACACCACAACGAACCTCGGTGACATCGTCACTCCCAGCTGGTCCCCTGGCCAAAGCATGATCACCTGGGATCAATTGAACCTCCCCCCTTGGTGACATCATCACTTCCGCTTTCATGGCCTTAGCAGGCTTCTTTCAAAGACGCCAACTCATGGCCCTGAACTATAAATGTAACCAGTATCCAACTCGGTTCTATGTTCTTTGAGCACGATTTCCTTGTCAGGAAACAGTGCCTTACAGATATTAAGGCCCTTTATTCACGTATTCCTAGCGTTTGAAGCACTTTCTTAGATATTAACCTGGGTTATCATTGTGAATTTCCCGAGTTGGGGTCTCTCTCTTCCAGTGTCTCAAGCTCCTTCCTTGTGAATTCCAATTTGGTGAAACAACGTTTATCACAAATATACCAGCACTTTAACCGTTATTACCACTTGAAAGTCTACCCTACCTTTCACAGCGCTTTGGTTACAGACTCTCAGTATTTCAAAATTCAGGAGAGATGTTCGGGTTCGAAAACGTATTCCAGGAGTTCTAGAGTCGCTCTGACAAATCCCCCTGGTCCGTTGTTTTGAGCTCTGAGAGTTTTCGTTTTAACACGGGTGTCATACCGGCTTTTTAAAGGCACGTTAAAACACCACTCGGATAAGCCGAAAGCGGTTTGGCTCAGTGGATAGAGCGTCGGTCTGCGGACTGAAGGGTCCCGGGTTCGATTCCCGTCCAGGGCACGTCCATTGGTTGCGGGCTCAACCCCGGCAGGGGGTGTTTGCAGGAGGAGGCAGCTGGTCGATATGTTTCCAGCTCTCTGTCCCTCTGCTTTCCTCTCTGTACAAAGTCAATAAGATATATTGAAAAACAAACAAACAAACACAAAATACACTACTTGGGACCCTAGCCCAACTACCATTTTGATTTCATAGTGTTCTCCATACTTTCATTCTATTCTATAGCTCTACGAAAATGAGTTTTGCAGTGTTTCACCAAAACCTTTTCCTGAAAACGCCAACTCCTTTGGACGGGAAAAATAAATGTAAACAGTGCCACACTCGGTTCTCAGCTGTTTGAACAACATTTCCCAGGGACAAAATTGTGCTGTTCAGATATTCAGTCTATTGGAATATGTGTTCCTAGTGTGTGAAGCACCTTTCTCAATATTTCCCTAGTCTGGAGTTGTAAGTCCTCAGTGGTACACTCCAATTTGTCCAGTGATTGAAGCTCATTCGTTGTGAATAGCCAACGTTACTACACCGTGACCGTAACCCTGTCCCTAACCCTCTGAGCCCAACCCTTTACCTATGCCTAACCTGAGCCTGAACCCTACCCAGCCCGAACCCTTATCGTAACCCTAACCCTAGCCAGAACCCCAATTCTCTAACCCGAACACCACAACGAACCTCGGTGACATCGTCACTCCCAGCTGGTCCCCTGGCCAAAGCATGATCACCTGGGATCAATTGAACCTCCCCCCTTGGTGACATCATCACTTCCGCTTTCATGGCCTTAGCAGGCTTCTTTCAAAGACGCCAACTCATGGCCCTGAACTATAAATGTAACCAGTATCCAACTCGGTTCTATGTTCTTTGAGCACGATTTCCTTGTCAGGAAACAGTGCCTTACAGATATTAAGGCCCTTTATTCACGTATTCCTAGCGTTTGAAGCACTTTCTTAGATATTAACCTGGGTTATCATTGTGAATTTCCCGAGTTGGGGTCTCTCTCTTCCAGTGTCTCAAGCTCCTTCCTTGTGAATTCCAATTTGGTGAAACAGCGTTTATCACAAATATACCAGCACTTTAACCGTTATTACCACTTGAAAGTCTACCCTACCTTTCACAGCGCTTTGGTTACAGACTCTCAGTATTTCAAAATTCAGGAGAGATGTTCGGGTTCGAAAACGTATTCCAGGAGTTCTAGAGTCGCTCTGACAAATCCCCCTGGTCCGTTGTTTTGAGCTCTGAGAGTTTTCGTTTTAACACGGGTGTCATACCGGCTTTTTAAAGGCACGTTAAAACACCACTCGGATAAGCCGAAAGCGGTTTGGCTCAGTGGATAGAGCGTCGGTCTGCGGACTGAAGGGTCCCGGGTTCGATTCCCGTCCAGGGCACGTCCATTGGTTGCGGGCACATCCCCGGCAGGGGGTGTTTGCAGGAGGAGGCAGCTGGTCGATATGTTTCCAGCTCTCTGTCCCTCTGCTTTCCTCTCTGTACAAAGTCAATAAGATATATTGAAAAACAAACAAACAAACACAAAATACACTACTTGGGACCCTAGCCCAACTACCATTTTGATTTCATAGTGTTCTCCATACTTTCATTCTATTCTATAGCTCTACGAAAATGAGTTTTGCAGTGTTTCACCAAAACCTTTTCCTGAAAACGCCAACTCCTTTGGAAGGGAAAAATAAATGTAAACAGTGCCACACTCGGTTCTCAGCTGTTTGAACAACATTTCCCAGGGACAAAATTGTGCTGTTCAGATATTCAGTCTATTGGAATATGTGTTCCTAGTGTGTGAAGCACCTTTCTCAATATTTCCCTAGTCTGGAGTTGTAAGTCCTCAGTGGTACACTCCAATTTGTCCAGTGATTGAAGCTCATTCGTTGTGAATAGCCAACGTTACTACACCGTGACCGTAACCCTGTCCCTAACCCTCTGAGCCCAACCCTTTACCTATGCCTAACCTGAGCCTGAACCCTACCCAGCCCGAACCCTTATCGTAACCCTAACCCTAGCCAGAACCCCAATTCTCTAACCCGAACACCACAACGAACCTCGGTGACATCGTCACTCCCAGCTGGTCCCCTGGCCAAAGCATGATCACCTGGGATCAATTGAACCTCCCCCCTTGGTGACATCATCACTTCCGCTTTCATGGCCTTAGCAGGCTTCTTTCAAAGACGCCAACTCATGGCCCTGAACTATAAATGTAACCAGTATCCAACTCGGTTCTATGTTCTTTGAGCACGATTTCCTTGTCAGGAAACAGTGCCTTACAGATATTAAGGCCCTTTATTCACGTATTCCTAGCGTTTGAAGCACTTTCTTAGATATTAACCTGGGTTATCATTGTGAATTTCCCGAGTTGGGGTCTCTCTCTTCCAGTGTCTCAAGCTCCTTCCTTGTGAATTCCAATTTGGTGAAACAGCGTTTATCACAAATATACCAGCACTTTAACCGTTATTACCACTTGAAAGTCTACCCTACCTTTCACAGCGCTTTGGTTACAGACTCTCAGTATTTCAAAATTCAGGAGAGATGTTCGGGTTCGAAAACGTATTCCAGGAGTTCTAGAGTCGCTCTGACAAATCCCCCTGGTCCGTTGTTTTGAGCTCTGAGAGTTTTCTTTTTAACAAGGGTGTCATACCGGCTTTTTAAAGGCACGTTAAAACACCACTGGGATAAGCCGAAAGCGGTTTGGCTCAGTGGATAGAGCGTCGGTCTGCGGACTGAAGGGTCCCGGGTTCGATTCCCGTCCAGGGCACGTCCATTGGTTGCGGGCACATCCCCGGCAGGGGGTGTTTGCAGGAGGAGGCAGCTGGTCGATATGTTTCCAGCTCTCTGTCCCTCTGCTTTCCTCTCTGAACAAAGTCAATAAGATATATTGAAAAACAAACAAACAAACACAAAATACACTACTTGGGACCCTAGCCCAACTACCATTTTGATTTCATAGTGTTCTCCATACTTTCATTCTATTCTATAGCTCTACGAAAATGAGTTTTGCAGTGTTTCACCAAAACCTTTTCCTGAAGACGCCAACTCCTTTGGACGGGAAAAATAAATGTAAACAGTGCCACACTCGGTTCTCAGCTGTTTGAACAACATTTCCCAGGGACAAAATTGTGCTGTCCAGATATTCAGTCTATTGGAATATGTGTTCCTAGTGTGTGAAGCACCTTTCTCAATATTTCCCTAGTCTGGAGTTGTAAGTCCTCAGTGGTACACTCCAATTTGTCCAGTGATTGAAGCTCATTCGTTGTGAATAGCCAACGTTACTACACCGTGACCGTAACCCTGTCCCTAACCCTCTGAGCCCAACCCTTTACCTATGCCTAACCTGAGCCTGAACCCTACCCAGCCCGAACCCTTATCGTAACCGTAACCCTAGCCAGAACCCCAATTCTCTAACCCGAACACCACAACGAACCTCGGTGACATCGTCACTCCCAGCTGGTCCCCTGGCCAAAGCATGATCACCTGGGATCAATTGAACCTCCCCCCTTGGTGACATCATCACTTCCGCTTTCATGGCCTTAGCAGGCTTCTTTCAAAGACGCCAACTCATGGCCCTGAACTATAAATGTAACCAGTATCCAACTCGGTTCTATGTTCTTTGAGCACGATTTCCTTGTCAGGAAACAGTGCCTTACAGATATTAAGGCCCTTTATTCACGTATTCCTAGCGTTTGAAGCACTTTCTTAGATATCAACCTGGGTTATCATTGTGAATTTCCCGAGTTGGGGTCTCTCTCTTCCAGTGTCTCAAGCTCCTTCCTTGTGAATTCCAATTTGGTGAAACAGCGTTTATAACAAATATACCAGCACTTTAACCGTTATTACCACTTGAAAGTCTACCCTACCTTTCACAGCGCTTTGGTTACAGACTCTCAGTATTTCAAAATTCAGGAGAGATGTTCGGGTTCGAAAACGTATTCCAGGAGTTCTAGAGTCGCTCTGACAAATCCCCCTGGTCCGTTGTTTTGAGCTCTGAGAGTTTTCGTTTTAACACGGGTCTCATACCGGCTTTTTAAAGGCACGTTAAAACACCACTCGGATAAGCCGAAAGCGGTTTGGCTCAGTGGATAGAGCGTCGGTCTGCAGACTGAAGGGTCCCGGGTTCGATTCCCGTCCAGGGCACGTCCATTGGTTACGGGCACATCCCCGGCAGGGGGTGTTTGCAGGAGGAGGCAGCTGGTCGATATGTTTCCAGCTCTCTGTCCCTCTGCTTTCCTCTCTGTACAAAGTCAATAAGATATATTGAAAAACAAACAAACAAACACAAAATACACTACTTGGGACCCTAGCCCAACTACCATTTTGATTTCATAGTGTTCTCCATACTTTCATTCTATTCTATAGCTCTACGAAAATGAGTTTTGCAGTGTTTCACCAAAACCTTTTCCTGAAAACGCCAACTCCTTTGGACGGGAAAAATAAATGTAAACAGTGCCACACTCGGTTCTCAGCTGTTTGAACAACATTTCCCAGGGACAAAATTGTGCTGTTCAGATATTCAGTCTATTGGAATATGTGTTCCTAGTGTGTGAAGCACATTTCTCAATATTTCCCTAGTCTGGAGTTGTAAGTCCTCAGTGGTACACTCCAATTTGTCCAGTGATTGAAGCTCATTCGTTGTGAATAGCCAACGTTACTACACCGTGACCGTAACCCTGTCCCTAACCCTCTGAGCCCAACCCTTTACCTATGCCTAACCTGAGCCTGAACCCTACCCTGCCCGAACCCTTATCGTAACCCTAACCCTAGCCAGAACCCCAATTCTCTAACCCGAACACCACAACGAACCTCGGTGACATCGTCACTCCCAGCTGGTCCCCTGGCCAAAGCATGATCACCTGGGATCAATTGAACCTCCCCCCTTGGTGACATCATCACTTCCGCTTTCATGGCCTTAGCAGGCTTCTTTCAAAGACGCCAACTCATGGCCCTGAACTATAAATGTAACCAGTATCCAACTCGGTTCTATGTTCTTTGAGCACGATTTCCTTGTCAGGAAACAGTGCCTTACAGATATTAAGGCCCTTTATTCACGTATTCCTAGCGTTTGAAGCACTTTCTTAGATATTAACCTGGGTTATCATTGTGAATTTCCCGAGTTGGGGTCTCTCTCTTCCAGTGTCTCAAGCTCCTTCCTTGTGAATTCCAATTTGGTGAAACAGCGTTTATCACAAATATACCAGCACTTTAACCGTTATTACCACTTGAAAGTCTACCCTACCTTTCACAGCGCTTTGGTTACAGACTCTCAGTATTTCAAAATTCAGGAGAGATGTTCGGGTTCGAAAACGTATTCCAGGAGTTCTAGAGTCGCTCTGACAAATCCCCCTGGTCCGTTGTTTTGAGCTCTGAGAGTTTTCTTTTTAACAAGGGTGTCATACCGGCTTTTTAAAGGCACGTTAAAACACCACTGGGATAAGCCGAAAGCGGTTTGGCTCAGTGGATAGAGCGTCGGTCTGCGGACTGAAGGGTCCCGGGTTCGATTCCCGTCCAGGGCACGTCCATTGGTTGCGGGCACATCCCCGGCAGGGGGTGTTTGCAGGAGGAGGCAGCTGGTCGATATGTTTCCAGCTCTCTGTCCCTCTGCTTTCCTCTCTGAACAAAGTCAATAAGATATATTGAAAAACAAACAAACAAACACAAAATACACTACTTGGGACCCTAGCCCAACTACCATTTTGATTTCATAGTGTTCTCCATACTTTCATTCTATTCTATAGCTCTACGAAAATGAGTTTTGCAGTGTTTCACCAAAACCTTTTCCTGAAGACGCCAACTCCTTTGGACGGGAAAAATAAATGTAAACAGTGCCACACTCGGTTCTCAGCTGTTTGAACAACATTTCCCAGGGACAAAATTGTGCTGTCCAGATATTCAGTCTATTGGAATATGTGTTCCTAGTGTGTGAAGCACCTTTCTCAATATTTCCCTAGTCTGGAGTTGTAAGTCCTCAGTGGTACACTCCAATTTGTCCAGTGATTGAAGCTCATTCGTTGTGAATAGCCAACGTTACTACACCGTGACCGTAACCCTGTCCCTAACCCTCTGAGCCCAACCCTTTACCTATGCCTAACCTGAGCCTGAACCCTACCCAGCCCGAACCCTTATCGTAACCGTAACCCTAGCCAGAACCCCAATTCTCTAACCCGAACACCACAACGAACCTCGGTGACATCGTCACTCCCAGCTGGTCCCCTGGCCAAAGCATGATCACCTGGGATCAATTGAACCTCCCCCCTTGGTGACATCATCACTTCCGCTTTCATGGCCTTAGCAGGCTTCTTTCAAAGACGCCAACTCATGGCCCTGAACTATAAATGTAACCAGTATCCAACTCGGTTCTATGTTCTTTGAGCACGATTTCCTTGTCAGGAAACAGTGCCTTACAGATATTAAGGCCCTTTATTCACGTATTCCTAGCGTTTGAAGCACTTTCTTAGATATCAACCTGGGTTATCATTGTGAATTTCCCGAGTTGGGGTCTCTCTCTTCCAGTGTCTCAAGCTCCTTCCTTGTGAATTCCAATTTGGTGAAACAGCGTTTATCACAAATATACCAGCACTTTAACCGTTATTACCACTTGAAAGTCTACCCTACCTTTCACAGCGCTTTGGTTACAGACTCTCAGTATTTCAAAATTCAGGAGAGATGTTCGGGTTCGAAAACGTATTCCAGGAGTTCTAGAGTCGCTCTGACAAATCCCCCTGGTCCGTTGTTTTGAGCTCTGAGAGTTTTCTTTTTAACAAGGGTGTCATACCGGCTTTTTAAAGGCACGTTAAAACACCACTGGGATAAGCCGAAAGCGGTTTGGCTCAGTGGATAGAGCGTCGGTCTGCGGACTGAAGGGTCCCGGGTTCGATTCCCGTCCAGGGCACGTCCATTGGTTGCGGGCACATCCCCGGCAGGGGGTGTTTGCAGGAGGAGGCAGCTGGTCGATATGTTTCCAGCTCTCTGTCCCTCTGCTTTCCTCTCTGAACAAAGTCAATAAGATATATTGAAAAACAAACAAACAAACACAAAATACACTACTTGGGACCCTAGCCCAACTACCATTTTGATTTCATAGTGTTCTCCATACTTTCATTCTATTCTATAGCTCTACGAAAATGAGTTTTGCAGTGTTTCACCAAAACCTTTTCCTGAAGACGCCAACTCTTTGGACGGGAAAAATAAATGTAAACAGTGCCACACTCGGTTCTCAGCTGTTTGAACAACATTTCCCAGGGACAAAATTGTGCTGTCCAGATATTCAGTCTATTGGAATATGTGTTCCTAGTGTGTGAAGCACCTTTCTCAATATTTCCCTAGTCTGGAGTTGTAAGTCCTCAGTGGTACACTCCAATTTGTCCAGTTATTGAAGCTCATTCGTTGTGAATAGCCAACGTTACTACACCGTGACCGTAACCCTGTCCCTAACCCTCTGAGCCCAACCCTTTACCTATGCCTAACCTGAGCCTGAACCCTACCCAGCCCGAACCCTTATCGTAACCGTAACCCTAGCCAGAACCCCAATTCTCTAACCCGAACACCACAACGAACCTCGGTGACATCGTCACTCCCAGCTGGTCCCCTGGCCAAAGCATGATCACCTGGGATCAATTGAACCTCCCCCCTTGGTGACATCATCACTTCCGCTTTCATGGCCTTAGCAGGCTTCTTTCAAAGACGCCAACTCATGGCCCTGAACTATAAATGTAACCAGTATCCAACTCGGTTCTATGTTCTTTGAGCACGATTTCCTTGTCAGGAAACAGTGCCTTACAGATATTAAGGCCCTTTATTCACGTATTCCTAGCGTTTGAAGCACTTTCTTAGATATCAACCTGGGTTATCATTGTGAATTTCCCGAGTTGGGGTCTCTCTCTTCCAGTGTCTCAAGCTCCTTCCTTGTGAATTCCAATTTGGTGAAACAGCGTTTATAACAAATATACCAGCACTTTAACCGTTATTACCACTTGAAAGTCTACCCTACCTTTCACAGCGCTTTGGTTACAGACTCTCAGTATTTCAAAATTCAGGAGAGATGTTCGGGTTCGAAAACGTATTCCAGGAGTTCTAGAGTCGCTCTGACAAATCCCCCTGGTCCGTTGTTTTGAGCTCTGAGAGTTTTCGTTTTAACACGGGTCTCATACCGGCTTTTTAAAGGCACGTTAAAACACCACTCGGATAAGCCGAAAGCGGTTTGGCTCAGTGGATAGAGCGTCGGTCTGCAGACTGAAGGGTCCCGGGTTCGATTCCCGTCCAGGGCACGTCCATTGGTTACGGGCACATCCCCGGCAGGGGGTGTTTGCAGGAGGAGGCAGCTGGTCGATATGTTTCCAGCTCTCTGTCCCTCTGCTTTCCTCTCTGTACAAAGTCAATAAGATATATTGAAAAACAAACAAACAAACACAAAATACACTACTTGGGACCCTAGCCCAACTACCATTTTGATTTCATAGTGTTCTCCATACTTTCATTCTATTCTATAGCTCTACGAAAATGAGTTTTGCAGTGTTTCACCAAAACCTTTTCCTGAAGACGCCAACTCCTTTGGACGGGAAAAATAAATGTAAACAGTGCCACACTCGGTTCTCAGCTGTTTGAACAACATTTCCCAGGGACAAAATTGTGCTGTCCAGATATTCAGTCTATTGGAATATGTGTTCCTAGTGTGTGAAGCACCTTTCTCAATATTTCCCTAGTCTGGAGTTGTAAGTCCTCAGTGGTACACTCCAATTTGTCCAGTGATTGAAGCTCATTCGTTGTGAATAGCCAACGTTACTACACCGTGACCGTAACCCTGTCCCTAACCCTCTGAGCCCAACCCTTTACCTATGCCTAACCTGAGCCTGAACCCTACCCAGCCCGAACCCTTATCGTAACCGTAACCCTAGCCAGAACCCCAATTCTCTAACCCGAACACCACAACGAACCTCGGTGACATCGTCACTCCCAGCTGGTCCCCTGGCCAAAGCATGATCACCTGGGATCAATTGAACCTCCCCCCTTGGTGACATCATCACTTCCGCTTTCATGGCCTTAGCAGGCTTCTTTCAAAGACGCCAACTCATGGCCCTGAACTATAAATGTAACCAGTATCCAACTCGGTTCTATGTTCTTTGAGCACGATTTCCTTGTCAGGAAACAGTGCCTTACAGATATTAAGGCCCTTTATTCACGTATTCCTAGCGTTTGAAGCACTTTCTTAGATATTAACCTGGGTTATCATTGTGAATTTCCCGAGTTGGGGTCTCTCTCTTCCAGTGTCTCAAGCTCCTTCCTTGTGAATTCCAATTTGGTGAAACAGCGTTTATCACAAATATACCAGCACTTTAACCGTTATTACCACTTGAAAGTCTACCCTACCTTTCACAGCGCTTTGGTTACAGACTCTCAGTATTTCAAAATTCAGGAGAGATGTTCGGGTTCGAAAACGTATTCCAGGAGTTCTAGAGTCGCTCTGACAAATCCCCCTGGTCCGTTGTTTTGAGCTCTGAGAGTTTTCTTTTTAACAAGGGTGTCATACCGGCTTTTTAAAGGCACGTTAAAACACCACTGGGATAAGCCGAAAGCGGTTTGGCTCAGTGGATAGAGCGTCGGTCTGCGGACTGAAGGGTCCCGGGTTCGATTCCCGTCCAGGGCACGTCCATTGGTTGCGGGCACATCCCCGGCAGGGGGTGTTTGCAGGAGGAGGCAGCTGGTCGATATGTTTCCAGCTCTCTGTCCCTCTGCTTTCCTCTCTGAACAAAGTCAATAAGATATATTGAAAAACAAACAAACAAACACAAAATACACTACTTGGGACCCTAGCCCAACTACCATTTTGATTTCATAGTGTTCTCCATACTTTCATTCTATTCTATAGCTCTACGAAAATGAGTTTTGCAGTGTTTCACCAAAACCTTTTCCTGAAGACGCCAACTCCTTTGGACGGGAAAAATAAATGTAAACAGTGCCACACTCGGTTCTCAGCTGTTTGAACAACATTTCCCAGGGACAAAATTGTGCTGTCCAGATATTCAGTCTATTGGAATATGTGTTCCTAGTGTGTGAAGCACCTTTCTCAATATTTCCCTAGTCTGGAGTTGTAAGTCCTCAGTGGTACACTCCAATTTGTCCAGTGATTGAAGCTCATTCGTTGTGAATAGCCAACGTTACTACACCGTGACCGTAACCCTGTCCCTAACCCTCTGAGCCCAACCCTTTACCTATGCCTAACCTGAGCCTGAACCCTACCCAGCCCGAACCCTTATCGTAACCCTAACCCTAGCCAGAACCCCAATTCTCTAACCCGAACACCACAACGAACCTCGGTGACATCGTCACTCCCAGCTGGTCCCCTGGCCAAAGCATGATCACCTGGGATCAATTGAACCTCCCCCCTTGGTGACATCATCACTTCCGCTTTCATGGCCTTAGCAGGCTTCTTTCAAAGACGCCAACTCATGGCCCTGAACTATAAATGTAACCAGTATCCAACTCGGTTCTATGTTCTTTGAGCACGATTTCCTTGTCAGGAAACAGTGCCTTACAGATATTAAGGCCCTTTATTCACGTATTCCTAGCGTTTGAAGCACTTTCTTAGATATTAACCTGGGTTATCATTGTGAATTTCCCGAGTTGGGGTCTCTCTCTTCCAGTGTCTCAAGCTCCTTCCTTGTGAATTCCAATTTGGTGAAACAGCGTTTATCACAAATATACCAGCACTTTAACCGTTATTACCACTTGAAAGTCTACCCTACCTTTCACAGCGCTTTGGTTACAGACTCTCAGTATTTCAAAATTCAGGAGAGATGTTCGGGTTCGAAAACGTATTCCAGGAGTTCTAGAGTCGCTCTGACAAATCCCCCTGGTCCGTTGTTTTGAGCTCTGAGAGTTTTCTTTTTAACAAGGGTGTCATACCGGCTTTTTAAAGGCACGTTAAAACACCACTGGGATAAGCCGAAAGCGGTTTGGCTCAGTGGATAGAGCGTCGGTCTGCGGACTGAAGGGTCCCGGGTTCGATTCCCGTCCAGGGCACGTCCATTGGTTGCGGGCACATCCCCGGCAGGGGGTGTTTGCAGGAGGAGGCAGCTGGTCGATATGTTTCCAGCTCTCTGTCCCTCTGCTTTCCTCTCTGAACAAAGTCAATAAGATATATTGAAAAACAAACAAACAAACACAAAATACACTACTTGGGACCCTAGCCCAACTACCATTTTGATTTCATAGTGTTCTCCATACTTTCATTCTATTCTATAGCTCTACGAAAATGAGTTTTGCAGTGTTTCACCAAAACCTTTTCCTGAAGACGCCAACTCCTTTGGACGGGAAAAATAAATGTAAACAGTGCCACACTCGGTTCTCAGCTGTTTGAACAACATTTCCCAGGGACAAAATTGTGCTGTTCAGATATTCAGTCTATTGGAATATGTGTTCCTAGTGTGTGAAGCACATTTCTCAATATTTCCCTAGTCTGGAGTTGTAAGTCCTCAGTGGTACACTCCAATTTGTCCAGTGATTGAAGCTCATTCGTTGTGAATAGCCAACGTTACTACACCGTGACCGTAACCCTGTCCCTAACCCTCTGAGCCCAACCCTTTACCTATGCCTAACCTGAGCCTGAACCCTACCCAGCCCGAACCCTTATCGTAACCGTAACCCTAGCCAGAACCCCAATTCTCTAACCCGAACACCACAACGAACCTCGGTGACATCGTCACTCCCAGCTGGTCCCCTGGCCAAAGCATGATCACCTGGGATCAATTGAACCTCCCCCCTTGGTGACATCATCACTTCCGCTTTCATGGCCTTAGCAGGCTTCTTTCAAAGACGCCAACTCATGGCCCTGAACTATAAATGTAACCAGTATCCAACTCGGTTCTATGTTCTTTGAGCACGATTTCCTTGTCAGGAAACAGTGCCTTACAGATATTAAGGCCCTTTATTCACGTATTCCTAGCGTTTGAAGCACTTTCTTAGATATCAACCTGGGTTATCATTGTGAATTTCCCGAGTTGGGGTCTCTCTCTTCCAGTGTCTCAAGCTCCTTCCTTGTGAATTCCAATTTGGTGAAACAGCGTTTATAACAAATATACCAGCACTTTAACCGTTATTACCACTTGAAAGTCTACCCTACCTTTCACAGCGCTTTGGTTACAGACTCTCAGTATTTCAAAATTCAGGAGAGATGTTCGGGTTCGAAAACGTATTCCAGGAGTTCTAGAGTCGCTCTGACAAATCCCCCTGGTCCGTTGTTTTGAGCTCTGAGAGTTTTCGTTTTAACACGGGTCTCATACCGGCTTTTTAAAGGCACGTTAAAACACCACTCGGATAAGCCGAAAGCGGTTTGGCTCAGTGGATAGAGCGTCGGTCTGCAGACTGAAGGGTCCCGGGTTCGATTCCCGTCCAGGGCACGTCCATTGGTTATGGGCACATCCCCGGCAGGGGGTGTTTGCAGGAGGAGGCAGCTGGTCGATATGTTTCCAGCTCTCTGTCCCTCTGCTTTCCTCTCTGTACAAAGTCAATAAGATATATTGAAAAACAAACAAACAAACACAAAATACACTACTTGGGACCCTAGCCCAACTACCATTTTGATTTCATAGTGTTCTCCATACTTTCATTCTATTCTATAGCTCTACGAAAATGAGTTTTGCAGTGTTTCACCAAAACCTTTTCCTGAAAACGCCAACTCCTTTGTACGGGAAAAATAAATGTAAACAGTGCCACACTCGGTTCTCAGCTGTTTGAACAACATTTCCCAGGGACAAAATTGTGCTGTTCAGATATTCAGTCTATTGGAATATGTGTTCCTAGTGTGTGAAGCACATTTCTCAATATTTCCCTAGTCTGGAGTTGTAAGTCCTCAGTGGTACACTCCAATTTGTCCAGGGATTGAAGCTCATTCGTTGTGAATAGCCAACGTTACTACACCGTGACCGTAACCCTGTCCCTAACCCTCTGAGCCCAACCCTTTACCTATGCCTAACCTGAGCCTGAACCCTACCCAGCCCGAACCCTTATCGTAACCCTAACCCTAGCCAGAACCCCAATTCTCTAACCCGAACACCACAACGAACCTCGGTGACATCGTCACTCCCAGCTGGTCCCCTGGCCAAAGCATGATCACCTGGGATCAATTGAACCTCCCCCCTTGGTGACATCATCACTTCCGCTTTCATGGCCTTAGCAGGCTTCTTTCAAAGACGCCAACTCATGGCCCTGAACTATAAATGTAACCAGTATCCAACTCGGTTCTATGTTCTTTGAGCACGATTTCCTTGTCAGGAAACAGTGCCTTACAGATATTAAGGCCCTTTATTCACGTATTCCTAGCGTTTGAAGCACTTTCTTAGATATCAACCTGGGTTATCATTGTGAATTTCCCGAGTTGGGGTCTCTCTCTTCCAGTGTCTCAAGCTCCTTCCTTGTGAATTCCAATTTGGTGAAACAGCGTTTATCACAAATATACCAGCACTTTAACCGTTATTACCACTTGAAAGTCTACCCTACCTTTCACAGCGCTTTGGTTACAGACTCTCAGTATTTCAAAATTCAGGAGAGATGTTCGGGTTCGAAAACGTATTCCAGGAGTTCTAGAGTCGCTCTGACAAATCCCCTTGGTCCGTTGTTTTGAGCTCTGAGAGTTTTCGTTTTAACACGGGTGTCATACCGGCTTTTTAAAGGCACGTTAAAACACCACTGGGATAAGCCGAAAGCGGTTTGGCTCAGTGGATAGAGCGTCGGTCTGCGGACTGAAGGGTCCCGGGTTCGATTCCCGTCCAGGGCACGTCCATTGGTTGCGGGCACATCCCCGGCAGGGGGTGTTTGCAGGAGGAGGCAGCTGGTCGATATGTTTCCAGCTCTCTGTCCCTCTGCTTTCCTCTCTGTACAAAGTCAATAAGATATATTGAAAAACAAACAAACAAACACAAAATACACTACTTGGGACCCTAGCCCAACTACCATTTTGATTTCATAGTGTTCTCCATACTTTCATTCTATTCTATAGCTCTACGAAAATGAGTTTTGCAGTGTTTCACCAACACCTTTTCCTGAAAACGCCAACTCCTTTGGACGGGAAAAATAAATGTAAACAGTGCCACACTCGGTTCTCAGCTGTTTGAACAACATTTCCCAGGGACAAAATTGTGCTGTTCAGATATTCAGTCTATTGGAATATGTGTTCCTAGTGTGTGAAGCACATTTCTCAATATTTCCCTAGTCTGGAGTTGTAAGTCCTCAGTGGTACACTCCAATTTGTCCAGTGATTGAAGCTCATTCGTTGTGAATAGCCAACGTTACTACACCGTGACCGTAACCCTGTCCCTAACCCTCTGAGCCCAACCCTTTACCTATGCCTAACCTGAGCCTGAACCCTACCCTGCCCGAACCCTTATCGTAACCCTAACCCTAGCCAGAACCCCAATTCTCTAACCCGAACACCACAACGAACCTCGGTGACATCGTCACTCCCAGCTGGTCCCCTGGCCAAAGCATGATCACCTGGGATCAATTGAACCTCCCCCCTTGGTGACATCATCACTTCCGCTTTCATGGCCTTAGCAGGCTTCTTTCAAAGACGCCAACTCATGGCCCTGAACTATAAATGTAACCAGTATCCAACTCGGTTCTATGTTCTTTGAGCACGATTTCCTTGTCAGGAAACAGTGCCTTACAGATATTAAGGCCCTTTATTCACGTATTCCTAGCGTTTGAAGCACTTTCTTAGATATTAACCTGGGTTATCATTGTGAATTTCCCGAGTTGGGGTCTCTCTCTTCCAGTGTCTCAAGCTCCTTCCTTGTGAATTCCAATTTGGTGAAACAGCGTTTATCACAAATATACCAGCACTTTAACCGTTATTACCACTTGAAAGTCTACCCTACCTTTCACAGCGCTTTGGTTACAGACTCTCAGTATTTCAAAATTCAGGAGAGATGTTCGGGTTCGAAAACGTATTCCAGGAGTTCTAGAGTCGCTCTGACAAATCCCCCTGGTCCGTTGTTTTGAGCTCTGAGAGTTTTCTTTTTAACACGTGTGTCATACCGGCTTTTTAAAGGCACGTTAAAACACCACTGGGATAAGCCGAAAGCGGTTTGGCTCAGTGGATAGAGCGTCGGTCTGCGGACTGAAGGGTCCCGGGTTCGATTCCCGTCCAGGGCACGTCCATTGGTTGCGGGCACATCCCCGGCAGGGGGTGTTTGCAGGAGGAGGCAGCTGGTCGATATGTTTCCAGCTCTCTGTCCCTCTGCTTTCCTCTCTGAACAAAGTCAATAAGATATATTGAAAAACAAACAAACAAACACAAAATACACTACTTGGGACCCTAGCCCAACTACCATTTTGATTTCATAGTGTTCTCCATACTTTCATTCTATTCTATAGCTCTACGAAAATGAGTTTTGCAGTGTTTCACCAAAACCTTTTCCTGAAGACGCCAACTCCTTTGGACGGGAAAAATAAATGTAAACAGTGCCACACTCGGTTCTCAGCTGTTTGAACAACATTTCCCAGGGACAAAATTGTGCTGTCCAGATATTCAGTCTATTGGAATATGTGTTCCTAGTGTGTGAAGCACCTTTCTCAATATTTCCCTAGTCTGGAGTTGTAAGTCCTCAGTGGTACACTCCAATTTGTCCAGTGATTGAAGCTCATTCGTTGTGAATAGCCAACGTTACTACACCGTGACCGTAACCCTGTCCCTAACCCTCTGAGCCCAACCCTTTACCTATGCCTAACCTGAGCCTGAACCCTACCCAGCCCGAACCCTTATCGTAACCGTAACCCTAGCCAGAACCCCAATTCTCTAACCCGAACACCACAACGAACCTCGGTGACATCGTCACTCCCAGCTGGTCCCCTGGCCAAAGCATGATCACCTGGGATCAATTGAACCTCCCCCCTTGGTGACATCATCACTTCCGCTTTCATGGCCTTAGCAGGCTTCTTTCAAAGACGCCAACTCATGGCCCTGAACTATAAATGTAACCAGTATCCAACTCGGTTCTATGTTCTTTGAGCACGATTTCCTTGTCAGGAAACAGTGCCTTACAGATATTAAGGCCCTTTATTCACGTATTCCTAGCGTTTGAAGCACTTTCTTAGATATTAACCTGGGTTATCATTGTGAATTTCCCGAGTTGGGGTCTCTCTCTTCCAGTGTCTCAAGCTCCTTCCTTGTGAATTCCAATTTGGTGAAACAGCGTTTATCACAAATATACCAGCACTTTAACCGTTATTACCACTTGAAAGTCTACCCTACCTTTCACAGCGCTTTGGTTACAGACTCTCAGTATTTCAAAATTCAGGAGAGATGTTCGGGTTCGAAAACGTATTCCAGGAGTTCTAGAGTCGCTCTGACAAATCCCCCTGGTCCGTTGTTTTGAGCTCTGAGAGTTTTCTTTTTAACAAGGGTGTCATACCGGCTTTTTAAAGGCACGTTAAAACACCACTGGGATAAGCCGAAAGCGGTTTGGCTCAGTGGATAGAGCGTCGGTCTGCGGACTGAAGGGTCCCGGGTTCGATTCCCGTCCAGGGCACGTCCATTGGTTGCGGGCACATCCCCGGCAGGGGGTGTTTGCAGGAGGAGGCAGCTGGTCGATATGTTTCCAGCTCTCTGTCCCTCTGCTTTCCTCTCTGAACAAAGTCAATAAGATATATTGAAAAACAAACAAACAAACACAAAATACACTACTTGGGACCCTAGCCCAACTACCATTTTGATTTCATAGTGTTCTCCATACTTTCATTCTATTCTATAGCTCTACGAAAATGAGTTTTGCAGTGTTTCACCAAAACCTTTTCCTGAAGACGCCAACTCCTTTGGACGGGAAAAATAAATGTAAACAGTGCCACACTCGGTTCTCAGCTGTTTGAACAACATTTCCCAGGGACAAAATTGTGCTGTCCAGATATTCAGTCTATTGGAATATGTGTTCCTAGTGTGTGAAGCACCTTTCTCAATATTTCCCTAGTCTGGAGTTGTAAGTCCTCAGTGGTACACTCCAATTTGTCCAGTGATTGAAGCTCATTCGTTGTGAATAGCCAACGTTACTACACCGTGACCGTAACCCTGTCCCTAACCCTCTGAGCCCAACCCTTTACCTATGCCTAACCTGAGCCTGAACCCTACCCAGCCCGAACCCTTATCGTAACCGTAACCCTAGCCAGAACCCCAATTCTCTAACCCGAACACCACAACGAACCTCGGTGACATCGTCACTCCCAGCTGGTCCCCTGGCCAAAGCATGATCACCTGGGATCAATTGAACCTCCCCCCTTGGTGACATCATCACTTCCGCTTTCATGGCCTTAGCAGGCTTCTTTCAAAGACGCCAACTCATGGCCCTGAACTATAAATGTAACCAGTATCCAACTCGGTTCTATGTTCTTTGAGCACGATTTCCTTGTCAGGAAACAGTGCCTTACAGATATTAAGGCCCTTTATTCACGTATTCCTAGCGTTTGAAGCACTTTCTTAGATATTAACCTGGGTTATCATTGTGAATTTCCCGAGTTGGGGTCTCTCTCTTCCAGTGTCTCAAGCTCCTTCCTTGTGAATTCCAATTTGGTGAAACAGCGTTTATCACAAATATACCAGCACTTTAACCGTTATTACCACTTGAAAGTCTACCCTACCTTTCACAGCGCTTTGGTTACAGACTCTCAGTATTTCAAAATTCAGGAGAGATGTTCGGGTTCGAAAACGTATTCCAGGAGTTCTAGAGTCGCTCTGACAAATCCCCCTGGTCCGTTGTTTTGAGCTCTGAGAGTTTTCTTTTTAACAAGGGTGTCATACCGGCTTTTTAAAGGCACGTTAAAACACCACTGGGATAAGCCGAAAGCGGTTTGGCTCAGTGGATAGAGCGTCGGTCTGCGGACTGAAGGGTCCCGGGTTCGATTCCCGTCCAGGGCACGTCCATTGGTTGCGGGCACATCCCCGGCAGGGGGTGTTTGCAGGAGGAGGCAGCTGGTCGATATGTTTCCAGCTCTCTGTCCCTCTGCTTTCCTCTCTGAACAAAGTCAATAAGATATATTGAAAAACAAACAAACAAACACAAAATACACTACTTGGGACCCTAGCCCAACTACCATTTTGATTTCATAGTGTTCTCCATACTTTCATTCTATTCTATAGCTCTACGAAAATGAGTTTTGCAGTGTTTCACCAAAACCTTTTCCTGAAGACGCCAACTCCTTTGGACGGGAAAAATAAATGTAAACAGTGCCACACTCGGTTCTCAGCTGTTTGAACAACATTTCCCAGGGACAAAATTGTGCTGTCCAGATATTCAGTCTATTGGAATATGTGTTCCTAGTGTGTGAAGCACCTTTCTCAATATTTCCCTAGTCTGGAGTTGTAAGTCCTCAGTGGTACACTCCAATTTGTCCAGTGATTGAAGCTCATTCGTTGTGAATAGCCAACGTTACTACACCGTGACCGTAACCCTGTCCCTAACCCTCTGAGCCCA
Organism: Cnephaeus nilssonii; assembly: GCF_951640355.1. Lineage (NCBI taxonomy): Eukaryota > Metazoa > Chordata > Mammalia > Chiroptera > Vespertilionidae > Cnephaeus > Cnephaeus nilssonii. The sequence goes on along the minus strand of NW_027645432.1, from coordinate 19,571 downwards.
ACCCTTTACCTATGCCTAACCTGAGCCTGAACCCTACCCAGCCCGAACCCTTATCGTAACCGTAACCCTAGCCAGAACCCCAATTCTCTAACCCGAACACCACAACGAACCTCGGTGACATCGTCACTCCCAGCTGGTCCCCTGGCCAAAGCATGATCACCTGGGATCAATTGAACCTCCCCCCTTGGTGACATCATCACTTCCGCTTTCATGGCCTTAGCAGGCTTCTTTCAAAGACGCCAACTCATGGCCCTGAACTATAAATGTAACCAGTATCCAACTCGGTTCTATGTTCTTTGAGCACGATTTCCTTGTCAGGAAACAGTGCCTTACAGATATTAAGGCCCTTTATTCACGTATTCCTAGCGTTTGAAGCACTTTCTTAGATATTAACCTGGGTTATCATTGTGAATTTCCCGAGTTGGGGTCTCTCTCTTCCAGTGTCTCAAGCTCCTTCCTTGTGAATTCCAATTTGGTGAAACAGCGTTTATCACAAATATACCAGCACTTTAACCGTTATTACCACTTGAAAGTCTACCCTACCTTTCACAGCGCTTTGGTTACAGACTCTCAGTATTTCAAAATTCAGGAGAGATGTTCGGGTTCGAAAACGTATTCCAGGAGTTCTAGAGTCGCTCTGACAAATCCCCCTGGTCCGTTGTTTTGAGCTCTGAGAGTTTTCTTTTTAACAAGGGTGTCATACCGGCTTTTTAAAGGCACGTTAAAACACCACTGGGATAAGCCGAAAGCGGTTTGGCTCAGTGGATAGAGCGTCGGTCTGCGGACTGAAGGGTCCCGGGTTCGATTCCCGTCCAGGGCACGTCCATTGGTTGCGGGCACATCCCCGGCAGGGGGTGTTTGCAGGAGGAGGCAGCTGGTCGATATGTTTCCAGCTCTCTGTCCCTCTGCTTTCCTCTCTGAACAAAGTCAATAAGATATATTGAAAAACAAACAAACAAACACAAAATACACTACTTGGGACCCTAGCCCAACTACCATTTTGATTTCATAGTGTTCTCCATACTTTCATTCTATTCTATAGCTCTACGAAAATGAGTTTTGCAGTGTTTCACCAAAACCTTTTCCTGAAGACGCCAACTCCTTTGGACGGGAAAAATAAATGTAAACAGTGCCACACTCGGTTCTCAGCTGTTTGAACAACATTTCCCAGGGACAAAATTGTGCTGTCCAGATATTCAGTCTATTGGAATATGTGTTCCTAGTGTGTGAAGCACCTTTCTCAATATTTCCCTAGTCTGGAGTTGTAAGTCCTCAGTGGTACACTCCAATTTGTCCAGTGATTGAAGCTCATTCGTTGTGAATAGCCAACGTTACTACACCGTGACCGTAACCCTGTCCCTAACCCTCTGAGCCCAACCCTTTACCTATGCCTAACCTGAGCCTGAACCCTACCCAGCCCGAACCCTTATCGTAACCGTAACCCTAGCCAGAACCCCAATTCTCTAACCCGAACACCACAACGAACCTCGGTGACATCGTCACTCCCAGCTGGTCCCCTGGCCAAAGCATGATCACCTGGGATCAATTGAACCTCCCCCCTTGGTGACATCATCACTTCCGCTTTCATGGCCTTAGCAGGCTTCTTTCAAAGACGCCAACTCATGGCCCTGAACTATAAATGTAACCAGTATCCAACTCGGTTCTATGTTCTTTGAGCACGATTTCCTTGTCAGGAAACAGTGCCTTACAGATATTAAGGCCCTTTATTCACGTATTCCTAGCGTTTGAAGCACTTTCTTAGATATCAACCTGGGTTATCATTGTGAATTTCCCGAGTTGGGGTCTCTCTCTTCCAGTGTCTCAAGCTCCTTCCTTGTGAATTCCAATTTGGTGAAACAGCGTTTATAACAAATATACCAGCACTTTAACCGTTATTACCACTTGAAAGTCTACCCTACCTTTCACAGCGCTTTGGTTACAGACTCTCAGTATTTCAAAATTCAGGAGAGATGTTCGGGTTCGAAAACGTATTCCAGGAGTTCTAGAGTCGCTCTGACAAATCCCCCTGGTCCGTTGTTTTGAGCTCTGAGAGTTTTCGTTTTAACACGGGTCTCATACCGGCTTTTTAAAGGCACGTTAAAACACCACTCGGATAAGCCGAAAGCGGTTTGGCTCAGTGGATAGAGCGTCGGTCTGCAGACTGAAGGGTCCCGGGTTCGATTCCCGTCCAGGGCACGTCCATTGGTTACGGGCACATCCCCGGCAGGGGGTGTTTGCAGGAGGAGGCAGCTGGTCGATATGTTTCCAGCTCTCTGTCCCTCTGCTTTCCTCTCTGTACAAAGTCAATAAGATATATTGAAAAACAAACAAACAAACACAAAATACACTACTTGGGACCCTAGCCCAACTACCATTTTGATTTCATAGTGTTCTCCATACTTTCATTCTATTCTATAGCTCTACGAAAATGAGTTTTGCAGTGTTTCACCAAAACCTTTTCCTGAAAACGCCAACTCCTTTGGACAGGAAAAATAAATGTAAACAGTGCCACACTCGGTTCTCAGCTGTTTGAACAACATTTCCCAGGGACAAAATTGTGCTGTTCAGATATTCAGTCTATTGGAATATGTGTTCCTAGTGTGTGAAGCACATTTCTCAATATTTCCCTAGTCTGGAGTTGTAAGTCCTCAGTGGTACACTCCAATTTGTCCAGGGATTGAAGCTCATTCGTTGTGAATAGCCAACGTTACTACACCGTGACCGTAACCCTGTCCCTAACCCTCTGAGCCCAACCCTTTACCTATGCCTAACCTGAGCCTGAACCCTACCCAGCCCGAACCCTTATCGTAACCCTAACCCTAGCCAGAACCCCAATTCTCTAACCCGAACACCACAACGAACCTCGGTGACATCGTCACTCCCAGCTGGTCCCCTGGCCAAAGCATGATCACCTGGGATCAATTGAACCTCCCCCCTTGGTGACATCATCACTTCCGCTTTCATGGCCTTAGCAGGCTTCTTTCAAAGACGCCAACTCATGGCCCTGAACTATAAATGTAACCAGTATCCAACTCGGTTCTATGTTCTTTGAGCACGATTTCCTTGTCAGGAAACAGTGCCTTACAGATATTAAGGCCCTTTATTCACGTATTCCTAGCGTTTGAAGCACTTTCTTAGATATTAACCTGGGTTATCATTGTGAATTTCCCGAGTTGGGGTCTCTCTCTTCCAGTGTCTCAAGCTCCTTCCTTGTGAATTCCAATTTGGTGAAACAGCGTTTATCACAAATATACCAGCACTTTAACCGTTATTACCACTTGAAAGTCTACCCTACCTTTCACAGCGCTTTGGTTACAGACTCTCAGTATTTCAAAATTCAGGAGAGATGTTCGGGTTCGAAAACGTATTCCAGGAGTTCTAGAGTCGCTCTGACAAATCCCCCTGGTCCGTTGTTTTGAGCTCTGAGAGTTTTCTTTTTAACACGTGTGTCATACCGGCTTTTTAAAGGCACGTTAAAACACCACTCGGATAAGCCGAAAGCGGTTTGGCTCAGTGGATAGAGCGTCGGTCTGCGGACTGAAGGGTCCCGGGTTCGATTCCCGTCCAGGGCACGTCCATTGGTTGCGGGCACATCCCCGGCAGGGGGTGTTTGCAGGAGGAGGCAGCTGGTCGATATGTTTCCAGCTCTCTGTCCCTCTGCTTTCCTCTCTGAACAAAGTCAATAAGATATATTGAAAAACAAACAAACAAACACAAAATACACTACTTGGGACCCTAGCCCAACTACCATTTTGATTTCATAGTGTTCTCCATACTTTCATTCTATTCTATAGCTCTACGAAAATGAGTTTTGCAGTGTTTCACCAAAACCTTTTCCTGAAAACGCCAACTCCTTTGGACGGGAAAAATAAATGTAAACAGTGCCACACTCGGTTCTCAGCTGTTTGAACAACATTTCCCAGGGACAAAATTGTGCTGTTCAGATATTCAGTCTATTGGAATATGTGTTCCTAGTGTGTGAAGCACATTTCTCAATATTTCCCTAGTCTGGAGTTGTAAGTCCTCAGTGGTACACTCCAATTTGTCCAGTGATTGAAGCTCATTCGTTGTGAATAGCCAACGTTACTACACCGTGACCGTAACCCTGTCCCTAACCCTCTGAGCCCAACCCTTTACCTATGCCTAACCTGAGCCTGAACCCTACCCAGCCCGAACCCTTATCGTAACCCTAACCCTAGCCAGAACCCCAATTCTCTAACCCGAACACCACAACGAACCTCGGTGACATCGTCACTCCCAGCTGGTCCCCTGGCCAAAGCATGATCACCTGGGATCAATTGAACCTCCCCCCTTGGTGACATCATCACTTCCGCTTTCATGGCCTTAGCAGGCTTCTTTCAAAGACGCCAACTCATGGCCCTGAACTATAAATGTAACCAGTATCCAACTCGGTTCTATGTTCTTTGAGCACGATTTCCTTGTCAGGAAACAGTGCCTTACAGATATTAAGGCCCTTTATTCACGTATTCCTAGCGTTTGAAGCACTTTCTTAGATATCAACCTGGGTTATCATTGTGAATTTCCCGAGTTGGGGTCTCTCTCTTCCAGTGTCTCAAGCTCCTTCCTTGTGAATTCCAATTTGGTGAAACAGCGTTTATAACAAATATACCAGCACTTTAACCGTTATTACCACTTGAAAGTCTACCCTACCTTTCACAGCGCTTTGGTTACAGACTCTCAGTATTTCAAAATTCAGGAGAGATGTTCGGGTTCGAAAACGTATTCCAGGAGTTCTAGAGTCGCTCTGACAAATCCCCCTGGTCCGTTGTTTTGAGCTCTGAGAGTTTTCGTTTTAACACGGGTCTCATACCGGCTTTTTAAAGGCACGTTAAAACACCACTCGGATAAGCCGAAAGCGGTTTGGCTCAGTGGATAGAGCGTCGGTCTGCAGACTGAAGGGTCCCGGGTTCGATTCCCGTCCAGGGCACGTCCATTGGTTATGGGCACATCCCCGGCAGGGGGTGTTTGCAGGAGGAGGCAGCTGGTCGATATGTTTCCAGCTCTCTGTCCCTCTGCTTTCCTCTCTGTACAAAGTCAATAAGATATATTGAAAAACAAACAAACAAACACAAAATACACTACTTGGGACCCTAGCCCAACTACCATTTTGATTTCATAGTGTTCTCCATACTTTCATTCTATTCTATAGCTCTACGAAAATGAGTTTTGCAGTGTTTCACCAAAACCTTTTCCTGAAAACGCCAACTCCTTTGTACGGGAAAAATAAATGTAAACAGTGCCACACTCGGTTCTCAGCTGTTTGAACAACATTTCCCAGGGACAAAATTGTGCTGTTCAGATATTCAGTCTATTGGAATATGTGTTCCTAGTGTGTGAAGCACATTTCTCAATATTTCCCTAGTCTGGAGTTGTAAGTCCTCAGTGGTACACTCCAATTTGTCCAGGGATTGAAGCTCATTCGTTGTGAATAGCCAACGTTACTACACCGTGACCGTAACCCTGTCCCTAACCCTCTGAGCCCAACCCTTTACCTATGCCTAACCTGAGCCTGAACCCTACCCAGCCCGAACCCTTATCGTAACCCTAACCCTAGCCAGAACCCCAATTCTCTAACCCGAACACCACAACGAACCTCGGTGACATCGTCACTCCCAGCTGGTCCCCTGGCCAAAGCATGATCACCTGGGATCAATTGAACCTCCCCCCTTGGTGACATCATCACTTCCGCTTTCATGGCCTTAGCAGGCTTCTTTCAAAGACGCCAACTCATGGCCCTGAACTATAAATGTAACCAGTATCCAACTCGGTTCTATGTTCTTTGAGCACGATTTCCTTGTCAGGAAACAGTGCCTTACAGATATTAAGGCCCTTTATTCACGTATTCCTAGCGTTTGAAGCACTTTCTTAGATATCAACCTGGGTTATCATTGTGAATTTCCCGAGTTGGGGTCTCTCTCTTCCAGTGTCTCAAGCTCCTTCCTTGTGAATTCCAATTTGGTGAAACAGCGTTTATCACAAATATACCAGCACTTTAACCGTTATTACCACTTGAAAGTCTACCCTACCTTTCACAGCGCTTTGGTTACAGACTCTCAGTATTTCAAAATTCAGGAGAGATGTTCGGGTTCGAAAACGTATTCCAGGAGTTCTAGAGTCGCTCTGACAAATCCCCTTGGTCCGTTGTTTTGAGCTCTGAGAGTTTTCGTTTTAACACGGGTGTCATACCGGCTTTTTAAAGGCACGTTAAAACACCACTGGGATAAGCCGAAAGCGGTTTGGCTCAGTGGATAGAGCGTCGGTCTGCGGACTGAAGGGTCCCGGGTTCGATTCCCGTCCAGGGCACGTCCATTGGTTGCGGGCACATCCCCGGCAGGGGGTGTTTGCAGGAGGAGGCAGCTGGTCGATATGTTTCCAGCTCTCTGTCCCTCTGCTTTCCTCTCTGTACAAAGTCAATAAGATATATTGAAAAACAAACAAACAAACACAAAATACACTACTTGGGACCCTAGCCCAACTACCATTTTGATTTCATAGTGTTCTCCATACTTTCATTCTATTCTATAGCTCTACGAAAATGAGTTTTGCAGTGTTTCACCAACACCTTTTCCTGAAAACGCCAACTCCTTTGGACGGGAAAAATAAATGTAAACAGTGCCACACTCGGTTCTCAGCTGTTTGAACAACATTTCCCAGGGACAAAATTGTGCTGTTCAGATATTCAGTCTATTGGAATATGTGTTCCTAGTGTGTGAAGCACATTTCTCAATATTTCCCTAGTCTGGAGTTGTAAGTCCTCAGTGGTACACTCCAATTTGTCCAGTGATTGAAGCTCATTCGTTGTGAATAGCCAACGTTACTACACCGTGACCGTAACCCTGTCCCTAACCCTCTGAGCCCAACCCTTTACCTATGCCTAACCTGAGCCTGAACCCTACCCTGCCCGAACCCTTATCGTAACCCTAACCCTAGCCAGAACCCCAATTCTCTAACCCGAACACCACAACGAACCTCGGTGACATCGTCACTCCCAGCTGGTCCCCTGGCCAAAGCATGATCACCTGGGATCAATTGAACCTCCCCCCTTGGTGACATCATCACTTCCGCTTTCATGGCCTTAGCAGGCTTCTTTCAAAGACGCCAACTCATGGCCCTGAACTATAAATGTAACCAGTATCCAACTCGGTTCTATGTTCTTTGAGCACGATTTCCTTGTCAGGAAACAGTGCCTTACAGATATTAAGGCCCTTTATTCACGTATTCCTAGCGTTTGAAGCACTTTCTTAGATATTAACCTGGGTTATCATTGTGAATTTCCCGAGTTGGGGTCTCTCTCTTCCAGTGTCTCAAGCTCCTTCCTTGTGAATTCCAATTTGGTGAAACAGCGTTTATCACAAATATACCAGCACTTTAACCGTTATTACCACTTGAAAGTCTACCCTACCTTTCACAGCGCTTTGGTTACAGACTCTCAGTATTTCAAAATTCAGGAGAGATGTTCGGGTTCGAAAACGTATTCCAGGAGTTCTAGAGTCGCTCTGACAAATCCCCCTGGTCCGTTGTTTTGAGCTCTGAGAGTTTTCTTTTTAACACGTGTGTCATACCGGCTTTTTAAAGGCACGTTAAAACACCACTGGGATAAGCCGAAAGCGGTTTGGCTCAGTGGATAGAGCGTCGGTCTGCGGACTGAAGGGTCCCGGGTTCGATTCCCGTCCAGGGCACGTCCATTGGTTGCGGGCACATCCCCGGCAGGGGGTGTTTGCAGGAGGAGGCAGCTGGTCGATATGTTTCCAGCTCTCTGTCCCTCTGCTTTCCTCTCTGAACAAAGTCAATAAGATATATTGAAAAACAAACAAACAAACACAAAATACACTACTTGGGACCCTAGCCCAACTACCATTTTGATTTCATAGTGTTCTCCATACTTTCATTCTATTCTATAGCTCTACGAAAATGAGTTTTGCAGTGTTTCACCAAAACCTTTTCCTGAAGACGCCAACTCCTTTGGACGGGAAAAATAAATGTAAACAGTGCCACACTCGGTTCTCAGCTGTTTGAACAACATTTCCCAGGGACAAAATTGTGCTGTCCAGATATTCAGTCTATTGGAATATGTGTTCCTAGTGTGTGAAGCACCTTTCTCAATATTTCCCTAGTCTGGAGTTGTAAGTCCTCAGTGGTACACTCCAATTTGTCCAGTGATTGAAGCTCATTCGTTGTGAATAGCCAACGTTACTACACCGTGACCGTAACCCTGTCCCTAACCCTCTGAGCCCAACCCTTTACCTATGCCTAACCTGAGCCTGAACCCTACCCAGCCCGAACCCTTATCGTAACCGTAACCCTAGCCAGAACCCCAATTCTCTAACCCGAACACCACAACGAACCTCGGTGACATCGTCACTCCCAGCTGGTCCCCTGGCCAAAGCATGATCACCTGGGATCAATTGAACCTCCCCCCTTGGTGACATCATCACTTCCGCTTTCATGGCCTTAGCAGGCTTCTTTCAAAGACGCCAACTCATGGCCCTGAACTATAAATGTAACCAGTATCCAACTCGGTTCTATGTTCTTTGAGCACGATTTCCTTGTCAGGAAACAGTGCCTTACAGATATTAAGGCCCTTTATTCACGTATTCCTAGCGTTTGAAGCACTTTCTTAGATATTAACCTGGGTTATCATTGTGAATTTCCCGAGTTGGGGTCTCTCTCTTCCAGTGTCTCAAGCTCCTTCCTTGTGAATTCCAATTTGGTGAAACAGCGTTTATCACAAATATACCAGCACTTTAACCGTTATTACCACTTGAAAGTCTACCCTACCTTTCACAGCGCTTTGGTTACAGACTCTCAGTATTTCAAAATTCAGGAGAGATGTTCGGGTTCGAAAACGTATTCCAGGAGTTCTAGAGTCGCTCTGACAAATCCCCCTGGTCCGTTGTTTTGAGCTCTGAGAGTTTTCTTTTTAACAAGGGTGTCATACCGGCTTTTTAAAGGCACGTTAAAACACCACTGGGATAAGCCGAAAGCGGTTTGGCTCAGTGGATAGAGCGTCGGTCTGCGGACTGAAGGGTCCCGGGTTCGATTCCCGTCCAGGGCACGTCCATTGGTTGCGGGCACATCCCCGGCAGGGGGTGTTTGCAGGAGGAGGCAGCTGGTCGATATGTTTCCAGCTCTCTGTCCCTCTGCTTTCCTCTCTGAACAAAGTCAATAAGATATATTGAAAAACAAACAAACAAACACAAAATACACTACTTGGGACCCTAGCCCAACTACCATTTTGATTTCATAGTGTTCTCCATACTTTCATTCTATTCTATAGCTCTACGAAAATGAGTTTTGCAGTGTTTCACCAAAACCTTTTCCTGAAGACGCCAACTCCTTTGGACGGGAAAAATAAATGTAAACAGTGCCACACTCGGTTCTCAGCTGTTTGAACAACATTTCCCAGGGACAAAATTGTGCTGTCCAGATATTCAGTCTATTGGAATATGTGTTCCTAGTGTGTGAAGCACCTTTCTCAATATTTCCCTAGTCTGGAGTTGTAAGTCCTCAGTGGTACACTCCAATTTGTCCAGTGATTGAAGCTCATTCGTTGTGAATAGCCAACGTTACTACACCGTGACCGTAACCCTGTCCCTAACCCTCTGAGCCCAACCCTTTACCTATGCCTAACCTGAGCCTGAACCCTACCCAGCCCGAACCCTTATCGTAACCGTAACCCTAGCCAGAACCCCAATTCTCTAACCCGAACACCACAACGAACCTCGGTGACATCGTCACTCCCAGCTGGTCCCCTGGCCAAAGCATGATCACCTGGGATCAATTGAACCTCCCCCCTTGGTGACATCATCACTTCCGCTTTCATGGCCTTAGCAGGCTTCTTTCAAAGACGCCAACTCATGGCCCTGAACTATAAATGTAACCAGTATCCAACTCGGTTCTATGTTCTTTGAGCACGATTTCCTTGTCAGGAAACAGTGCCTTACAGATATTAAGGCCCTTTATTCACGTATTCCTAGCGTTTGAAGCACTTTCTTAGATATTAACCTGGGTTATCATTGTGAATTTCCCGAGTTGGGGTCTCTCTCTTCCAGTGTCTCAAGCTCCTTCCTTGTGAATTCCAATTTGGTGAAACAGCGTTTATCACAAATATACCAGCACTTTAACCGTTATTACCACTTGAAAGTCTACCCTACCTTTCACAGCGCTTTGGTTACAGACTCTCAGTATTTCAAAATTCAGGAGAGATGTTCGGGTTCGAAAACGTATTCCAGGAGTTCTAGAGTCGCTCTGACAAATCCCCCTGGTCCGTTGTTTTGAGCTCTGAGAGTTTTCTTTTTAACAAGGGTGTCATACCGGCTTTTTAAAGGCACGTTAAAACACCACTGGGATAAGCCGAAAGCGGTTTGGCTCAGTGGATAGAGCGTCGGTCTGCGGACTGAAGGGTCCCGGGTTCGATTCCCGTCCAGGGCACGTCCATTGGTTGCGGGCACATCCCCGGCAGGGGGTGTTTGCAGGAGGAGGCAGCTGGTCGATATGTTTCCAGCTCTCTGTCCCTCTGCTTTCCTCTCTGAACAAAGTCAATAAGATATATTGAAAAACAAACAAACAAACACAAAATACACTACTTGGGACCCTAGCCCAACTACCATTTTGATTTCATAGTGTTCTCCATACTTTCATTCTATTCTATAGCTCTACGAAAATGAGTTTTGCAGTGTTTCACCAAAACCTTTTCCTGAAGACGCCAACTCCTTTGGACGGGAAAAATAAATGTAAACAGTGCCACACTCGGTTCTCAGCTGTTTGAACAACATTTCCCAGGGACAAAATTGTGCTGTCCAGATATTCAGTCTATTGGAATATGTGTTCCTAGTGTGTGAAGCACCTTTCTCAATATTTCCCTAGTCTGGAGTTGTAAGTCCTCAGTGGTACACTCCAATTTGTCCAGTGATTGAAGCTCATTCGTTGTGAATAGCCAACGTTACTACACCGTGACCGTAACCCTGTCCCTAACCCTCTGAGCCCAACCCTTTACCTATGCCTAACCTGAGCCTGAACCCTACCCAGCCCGAACCCTTATCGTAACCGTAACCCTAGCCAGAACCCCAATTCTCTAACCCGAACACCACAACGAACCTCGGTGACATCGTCACTCCCAGCTGGTCCCCTGGCCAAAGCATGATCACCTGGGATCAATTGAACCTCCCCCCTTGGTGACATCATCACTTCCGCTTTCATGGCCTTAGCAGGCTTCTTTCAAAGACGCCAACTCATGGCCCTGAACTATAAATGTAACCAGTATCCAACTCGGTTCTATGTTCTTTGAGCACGATTTCCTTGTCAGGAAACAGTGCCTTACAGATATTAAGGCCCTTTATTCACGTATTCCTAGCGTTTGAAGCACTTTCTTAGATATTAACCTGGGTTATCATTGTGAATTTCCCGAGTTGGGGTCTCTCTCTTCCAGTGTCTCAAGCTCCTTCCTTGTGAATTCCAATTTGGTGAAACAGCGTTTATCACAAATATACCAGCACTTTAACCGTTATTACCACTTGAAAGTCTACCCTACCTTTCACAGCGCTTTGGTTACAGACTCTCAGTATTTCAAAATTCAGGAGAGATGTTCGGGTTCGAAAACGTATTCCAGGAGTTCTAGAGTCGCTCTGACAAATCCCCCTGGTCCGTTGTTTTGAGCTCTGAGAGTTTTCTTTTTAACAAGGGTGTCATACCGGCTTTTTAAAGGCACGTTAAAACACCACTGGGATAAGCCGAAAGCGGTTTGGCTCAGTGGATAGAGCGTCGGTCTGCGGACTGAAGGGTCCCGGGTTCGATTCCCGTCCAGGGCACGTCCATTGGTTGCGGGCACATCCCCGGCAGGGGGTGTTTGCAGGAGGAGGCAGCTGGTCGATATGTTTCCAGCTCTCTGTCCCTCTGCTTTCCTCTCTGAACAAAGTCAATAAGATATATTGAAAAACAAACAAACAAACACAAAATACACTACTTGGGACCCTAGCCCAACTACCATTTTGATTTCATAGTGTTCTCCATACTTTCATTCTATTCTATAGCTCTACGAAAATGAGTTTTGCAGTGTTTCACCAAAACCTTTTCCTGAAGACGCCAACTCCTTTGGACGGGAAAAATAAATGTAAACAGTGCCACACTCGGTTCTCAGCTGTTTGAACAACATTTCCCAGGGACAAAATTGTGCTGTCCAGATATTCAGTCTATTGGAATATGTGTTCCTAGTGTGTGAAGCACCTTTCTCAATATTTCCCTAGTCTGGAGTTGTAAGTCCTCAGTGGTACACTCCAATTTGTCCAGTGATTGAAGCTCATTCGTTGTGAATAGCCAACGTTACTACACCGTGACCGTAACCCTGTCCCTAACCCTCTGAGCCCAACCCTTTACCTATGCCTAACCTGAGCCTGAACCCTACCCAGCCCGAACCCTTATCGTAACCGTAACCCTAGCCAGAACCCCAATTCTCTAACCCGAACACCACAACGAACCTCGGTGACATCGTCACTCCCAGCTGGTCCCCTGGCCAAAGCATGATCACCTGGGATCAATTGAACCTCCCCCCTTGGTGACATCATCACTTCCGCTTTCATGGCCTTAGCAGGCTTCTTTCAAAGACGCCAACTCATGGCCCTGAACTATAAATGTAACCAGTATCCAACTCGGTTCTATGTTCTTTGAGCACGATTTCCTTGTCAGGAAACAGTGCCTTACAGATATTAAGGCCCTTTATTCACGTATTCCTAGCGTTTGAAGCACTTTCTTAGATATCAACCTGGGTTATCATTGTGAATTTCCCGAGTTGGGGTCTCTCTCTTCCAGTGTCTCAAGCTCCTTCCTTGTGAATTCCAATTTGGTGAAACAGCGTTTATAACAAATATACCAGCACTTTAACCGTTATTACCACTTGAAAGTCTACCCTACCTTTCACAGCGCTTTGGTTACAGACTCTCAGTATTTCAAAATTCAGGAGAGATGTTCGGGTTCGAAAACGTATTCCAGGAGTTCTAGAGTCGCTCTGACAAATCCCCCTGGTCCGTTGTTTTGAGCTCTGAGAGTTTTCGTTTTAACACGGGTCTCATACCGGCTTTTTAAAGGCACGTTAAAACACCACTCGGATAAGCCGAAAGCGGTTTGGCTCAGTGGATAGAGCGTCGGTCTGCAGACTGAAGGGTCCCGGGTTCGATTCCCGTCCAGGGCACGTCCATTGGTTACGGGCACATCCCCGGCAGGGGGTGTTTGCAGGAGGAGGCAGCTGGTCGATATGTTTCCAGCTCTCTGTCCCTCTGCTTTCCTCTCTGTACAAAGTCAATAAGATATATTGAAAAACAAACAAACAAACACAAAATACACTACTTGGGACCCTAGCCCAACTACCATTTTGATTTCATAGTGTTCTCCATACTTTCATTCTATTCTATAGCTCTACGAAAATGAGTTTTGCAGTGTTTCACCAAAACCTTTTCCTGAAAACGCCAACTCCTTTGGACAGGAAAAATAAATGTAAACAGTGCCACACTCGGTTCTCAGCTGTTTGAACAACATTTCCCAGGGACAAAATTGTGCTGTTCAGATATTCAGTCTATTGGAATATGTGTTCCTAGTGTGTGAAGCACATTTCTCAATATTTCCCTAGTCTGGAGTTGTAAGTCCTCAGTGGTACACTCCAATTTGTCCAGGGATTGAAGCTCATTCGTTGTGAATAGCCAACGTTACTACACCGTGACCGTAACCCTGTCCCTAACCCTCTGAGCCCAACCCTTTACCTATGCCTAACCTGAGCCTGAACCCTACCCAGCCCGAACCCTTATCGTAACCCTAACCCTAGCCAGAACCCCAATTCTCTAACCCGAACACCACAACGAACCTCGGTGACATCGTCACTCCCAGCTGGTCCCCTGGCCAAAGCATGATCACCTGGGATCAATTGAACCTCCCCCCTTGGTGACATCATCACTTCCGCTTTCATGGCCTTAGCAGGCTTCTTTCAAAGACGCCAACTCATGGCCCTGAACTATAAATGTAACCAGTATCCAACTCGGTTCTATGTTCTTTGAGCACGATTTCCTTGTCAGGAAACAGTGCCTTACAGATATTAAGGCCCTTTATTCACGTATTCCTAGCGTTTGAAGCACTTTCTTAGATATTAACCTGGGTTATCATTGTGAATTTCCCGAGTTGGGGTCTCTCTCTTCCAGTGTCTCAAGCTCCTTCCTTGTGAATTCCAATTTGGTTAAACAGCGTTTATCACAAATATACCAGCACTTTAACCGTTATTACCACTTGAAAGTCTACCCTACCTTTCACAGCGCTTTGGTTACAGACTCTCAGTATTTCAAAATTCAGGAGAGATGTTCGGGTTCGAAAACGTATTCCAGGAGTTCTAGAGTCGCTCTGACAAATCCCCCTGGTCCGTTGTTTTGAGCTCTGAGAGTTTTCTTTTTAACACGTGTGTCATACCGGCTTTTTAAAGGCACGTTAAAACACCACTCGGATAAGCCGAAAGCGGTTTGGCTCAGTGGATAGAGCGTCGGTCTGCGGACTGAAGGGTCCCGGGTTCGATTCCCGTCCAGGGCACGTCCATTGGTTGCGGGCACATCCCCGGCAGGGGGTGTTTGCAGGAGGAGGCAGCTGGTCGATATGTTTCCAGCTCTCTGTCCCTCTGCTTTCCTCTCTGAACAAAGTCAATAAGATATATTGAAAAACAAACAAACAAACACAAAATACACTACTTGGGACCCTAGCCCAACTACCATTTTGATTTCATAGTGTTCTCCATACTTTCATTCTATTCTATAGCTCTACGAAAATGAGTTTTGCAGTGTTTCACCAAAACCTTTTCCTGAAGACGCCAACTCCTTTGGACGGGAAAAATAAATGTAAACAGTGCCACACTCGGTTCTCAGCTGTTTGAACAACATTTCCCAGGGACAAAATTGTGCTGTCCAGATATTCAGTCTATTGGAATATGTGTTCCTAGTGTGTGAAGCACCTTTCTCAATATTTCCCTAGTCTGGAGTTGTAAGTCCTCAGTGGTACACTCCAATTTGTCCAGTGATTGAAGCTCATTCGTTGTGAATAGCCAACGTTACTACACCGTGACCGTAACCCTGTCCCTAACCCTCTGAGCCCAACCCTTTACCTATGCCTAACCTGAGCCTGAACCCTACCCAGCCCGAACCCTTATCGTAACCGTAACCCTAGCCAGAACCCCAATTCTCTAACCCGAACACCACAACGAACCTCGGTGACATCGTCACTCCCAGCTGGTCCCCTGGCCAAAGCATGATCACCTGGGATCAATTGAACCTCCCCCCTTGGTGACATCATCACTTCCGCTTTCATGGCCTTAGCAGGCTTCTTTCAAAGACGCCAACTCATGGCCCTGAACTATAAATGTAACCAGTATCCAACTCGGTTCTATGTTCTTTGAGCACGATTTCCTTGTCAGGAAACAGTGCCTTACAGATATTAAGGCCCTTTATTCACGTATTCCTAGCGTTTGAAGCACTTTCTTAGATATCAACCTGGGTTATCATTGTGAATTTCCCGAGTTGGGGTCTCTCTCTTCCAGTGTCTCAAGCTCCTTCCTTGTGAATTCCAATTTGGTGAAACAGCGTTTATAACAAATATACCAGCACTTTAAACGTTATTACCACTTGAAAGTCTACCCTACCTTTCACAGCGCTTTGGTTACAGACTCTCAGTATTTCAAAATTCAGGAGAGATGTTCGGGTTCGAAAACGTATTCCAGGAGTTCTAGAGTCGCTCTGACAAATCCCCCTGGTCCGTTGTTTTGAGCTCTGAGAGTTTTCGTTTTAACACGGGTCTCATACCGGCTTTTTAAAGGCACGTTAAAACACCACTCGGATAAGCCGAAAGCGGTTTGGCTCAGTGGATAGAGCGTCGGTCTGCAGACTGAAGGGTCCCGGGTTCGATTCCCGTCCAGGGCACGTCCATTGGTTACGGGCACATCCCCGGCAGGGGGTGTTTGCAGGAGGAGGCAGCTGGTCGATATGTTTCCAGCTCTCTGTCCCTCTGCTTTCCTCTCTGTACAAAGTCAATAAGATATATTGAAAAACAAACAAACAAACACAAAATACACTACTTGGGACCCTAGCCCAACTACCATTTTGATTTCATAGTGTTCTCCATACTTTCATTCTATTCTATAGCTCTACGAAAATGAGTTTTGCAGTGTTTCACCAAAACCTTTTCCTGAAAACGCCAACTCCTTTGGACAGGAAAAATAAATGTAAACAGTGCCACACTCGGTTCTCAGCTGTTTGAACAACATTTCCCAGGGACAAAATTGTGCTGTTCAGATATTCAGTCTATTGGAATATGTGTTCCTAGTGTGTGAAGCACATTTCTCAATATTTCCCTAGTCTGGAGTTGTAAGTCCTCAGTGGTACACTCCAATTTGTCCAGGGATTGAAGCTCATTCGTTGTGAATAGCCAACGTTACTACACCGTGACCGTAACCCTGTCCCTAACCCTCTGAGCCCAACCCTTTACCTATGCCTAACCTGAGCCTGAACCCTACCCAGCCCGAACCCTTATCGTAACCCTAACCCTAGCCAGAACCCCAATTCTCTAACCCGAACACCACAACGAACCTCGGTGACATCGTCACTCCCAGCTGGTCCCCTGGCCAAAGCATGATCACCTGGGATCAATTGAACCTCCCCCCTTGGTGACATCATCACTTCCGCTTTCATGGCCTTAGCAGGCTTCTTTCAAAGACGCCAACTCATGGCCCTGAACTATAAATGTAACCAGTATCCAACTCGGTTCTATGTTCTTTGAGCACGATTTCCTTGTCAGGAAACAGTGCCTTACAGATATTAAGGCCCTTTATTCACGTATTCCTAGCGTTTGAAGCACTTTCTTAGATATTAACCTGGGTTATCATTGTGAATTTCCCGAGTTGGGGTCTCTCTCTTCCAGTGTCTCAAGCTCCTTCCTTGTGAATTCCAATTTGGTGAAACAGCGTTTATCACAAATATACCAGCACTTTAACCGTTATTACCACTTGAAAGTCTACCCTACCTTTCACAGCGCTTTGGTTACAGACTCTCAGTATTTCAAAATTCAGGAGAGATGTTCGGGTTCGAAAACGTATTCCAGGAGTTCTAGAGTCGCTCTGACAAATCCCCCTGGTCCGTTGTTTTGAGCTCTGAGAGTTTTCTTTTTAACACGTGTGTCATACCGGCTTTTTAAAGGCACGTTAAAACACCACTCGGATAAGCCGAAAGCGGTTTGGCTCAGTGGATAGAGCGTCGGTCTGCGGACTGAAGGGTCCCGGGTTCGATTCCCGTCCAGGGCACGTCCATTGGTTGCGGGCACATCCCCGGCAGGGGGTGTTTGCAGGAGGAGGCAGCTGGTCGATATGTTTCCAGCTCTCTGTCCCTCTGCTTTCCTCTCTGAACAAAGTCAATAAGATATATTGAAAAACAAACAAACAAACACAAAATACACTACTTGGGACCCTAGCCCAACTACCATTTTGATTTCATAGTGTTCTCCATACTTTCATTCTATTCTATAGCTCTACGAAAATGAGTTTTGCAGTGTTTCACCAAAACCTTTTCCTGAAAACGCCAACTCCTTTGGACGGGAAAAATAAATGTAAACAGTGCCACACTCGGTTCTCAGCTGTTTGAACAACATTTCCCAGGGACAAAATTGTGCTGTTCAGATATTCAGTCTATTGGAATATGTGTTCCTAGTGTGTGAAGCACATTTCTCAATATTTCCCTAGTCTGGAGTTGTAAGTCCTCAGTGGTACACTCCAATTTGTCCAGTGATTGAAGCTCATTCGTTGTGAATAGCCAACGTTACTACACCGTGACCGTAACCCTGTCCCTAACCCTCTGAGCCCAACCCTTTACCTATGCCTAACCTGAGCCTGAACCCTACCCAGCCCGAACCCTTATCGTAACCCTAACCCTAGCCAGAACCCCAATTCTCTAACCCGAACACCACAACGAACCTCGGTGACATCGTCACTCCCAGCTGGTCCCCTGGCCAAAGCATGATCACCTGGGATCAATTGAACCTCCCCCCTTGGTGACATCATCACTTCCGCTTTCATGGCCTTAGCAGGCTTCTTTCAAAGACGCCAACTCATGGCCCTGAACTATAAATGTAACCAGTATCCAACTCGGTTCTATGTTCTTTGAGCACGATTTCCTTGTCAGGAAACAGTGCCTTACAGATATTAAGGCCCTTTATTCACGTATTCCTAGCGTTTGAAGCACTTTCTTAGATATTAACCTGGGTTATCATTGTGAATTTCCCGAGTTGGGATCTCTCTTCCAGTGTCTCAAGCTCCTTCCTTGTGAATTCCAATTTGGTGAAACAGCGTTTATTACAAATATACCAGCACTTTAACCGTTATTACCACTTGAAAGGCTACCCTACCTTTCACAGCGCTTTGGTTACAGATTCTCAGTATTTCAAAATTCTGTAGAGATGTTCGGGTTCGAAAACGTATTCCAGGAGTTCTAGAGTCACTCTGACAAATCCCCCTGGTCCGTTGTTTTGAGCTCTGAGAGTTTTCTTTTTAACACGGGTGTCATACCGGCTTTTTAAAGGAACGTTAAAACACCACTCGGATAAGCCGAAACCGGTTTGGCTCAGTGGATAGAGCGTTGGTCTGCGGACTGAAGGGTCCCGGGTTCGATTCCGGTCAAGGGCACGTCCATTGGTTGCGGGCACATCCCCGGCAGGGGGTGTTTGCAGGAGGAGGCAGCTGGTCGATATGTTTCCAGCTCTCTGTCCCTCTGCTTTCCTCTCTGTAAAAAGTCAATAAGATATATTAAAAAACAAACAAACACACACAAAATACACTACTTGGGACCCTAGCCCAACTACCATTTTGATTTCATAGTGTTCTCCATACTTTCATACTATTCTATAGCTCTACGAAAATGAGTTTTGCAGTGTTTCACCAAAACCTTTTCCTGAAAACGCCAACTCCTTTGGACGGGAAAAATAAATGTAAACAGTGCCAAACTCGGTTCTTAGCTGTTTGAACAACATTTCCCAGGGACAAAATTGTGCTGTTCAGACATCCAGTCTATTGGAATATGTGTTCCTAGTGTGTGAAGCACATTTCTCAATATTTCCCTAGTCTGGAGTTGTAAATCCTCAGTGGTACACTCCAATTTGTCCAGTGATTGAAGCTCATTCGTTGTGAATAGCCAACGTTACTACACCGTGACCATAACCCTGTCCCTAACCCTCTGACCCCAACCCTAAACCTATGCCTAACCTGAGCCTGAACCCTACCCAGCCCGAACCCTTATCGTAACCCTAACCCTAGCCAGAACCCCAATTCTCTAACCCTAACACCACAACGAACCTCGGTGACATCGTCACTCCCAGCTGGTCCCCTGGCCAAAGCATGATCACCTGGGATCAATTGAACCTGCCCACGTGGCCCCTCTCCCCTTGGTGACATCATCACTTCCGCTTTCATGGCCTCAGCAGGCTTCTTTCAAAGACGCCAACTCATGGCCCTGAAGTATAAATGTAACCAGTATCCAACTCGGTTCTATGTT
>NW_027645433.1:0-34416 GCF_951640355.1 Cnephaeus nilssonii | reverse complement strand
GCTCCGCCCGGCCTTGACTGAGCGACCCTCAAACCCAGGGGCCCTGGGTGCTGGGCGGAGGCCGGGCGTCTGCCTGCCTCCTGGCTCAGTGTCCGCAGCACCAGGGGAGGGAGGCGGTGGGTACCCGGGAGCGAGGCCGGGCGCGCGAGGAGGGGGAGGGGTGGCGGGAATGAATGTGTCTCCGCCGAGAACGCGGCGTCCGGGAGGCCCCTGCTTTTGTTTATAAAACATAACCGCGCGTGCTCACCGTATCTCATCATCACAGCGCGCCGGCGAGCGCTTTCCGGGAACTAAAATGCGGCGAGCTGTTCTCGGGTTCGAGGCCATGGATACACGTGCCCCTCGGCCGTCGCACCTGGCGGACGCCTCTCGGGGGACGGAGTGCTCCCCGCGGGGAAACCGAGGCAGGGGAGCCAGTTTTACTGCTGCTCCGTCCTTCCACACGGGAGGCGGGGCGGCCGGGGGGACCAGTTAGCCCGCGGCTGGGGCAGTAAATGGGTTTTAACATTTATTTTTACTTATTTATTTTTGAAATACCACTGTGTCCCCCTCCCTTCCTCCCTCCCTCCCTCCCTCCCTCCTTCCTTTTTCTGTTAATCCTCACCGGAGGATATTTTCCCATTGATTTTGAGAGAGAGTGGAAGGGAGGCAGGGAGAGAGAAGGAGGGAGGGAGGGAGGGAGAGAGAAACATCGATGAGAGACACACCGATTGGCTGCCTCCTGCACGCGCCCGACAGGGGCCGGGATCAAACCTGAAACCGACGTAGGTGCCCTTGAGCAGAATCAAACCTGACCCTTCAGGCCCGGGGCGGTGCTCTGACCACTGCACCGCACTGGCCAGGGCTAAGTGGGGATTGTTAGGGGACGTGGGGCCAGGACTCAGCCCGGGGGCCCAGAGCCTCCACGTGGAGCCGCAGACCCTCTGCTCCGCTCCCAGGAGCTGTCCGCCCGCGGGTGCTGAAGAGCTGGGCTGGCCTGGCCCCGCCCCCGCCGCCTCCTGGGGTCCTGCCTGGGCACCCGGAGGCGGATGTTGCTCCCTGTCCCCACTCTCCTCGGACACCTCCGCGCCCACCACGGGCCGTGTGCTCAGAGGCTCCGCCCGGAGGAGACCTGAGTGGCAGCCGGACACCCTGGTGCTGAGGGAGGCGGCCACGGCTCGTCCCTCGTTCCCGCCTCGTTCCGGCTGCAGCCCCGCCCGCCGTTCCCTTCGCTCTAGGAAAATGGTGGGAAAGACATCAGATTAGGGCCCTGGCCAGCTTGCTCAGTGGATAGAGCGCCGGCCTGTGGAGGGAAGGGTCCTGGGTTCGATTCCCGGTCAGGGCACAGGCCCGGGTTGTGGGCTCGGTCCCAGTGGGGGGCGTGCAGGAGGCAGCCGATCAGTGACTCTCCCATCATGGATGTTTCTCTCTCCCTCCCTTCCTCTCCGACATCAATAAAAACATATTAAAAAGGAAGGAAGTGGGGGCAGAGC
This sequence comes from Cnephaeus nilssonii, assembly GCF_951640355.1. NCBI lineage: Eukaryota > Metazoa > Chordata > Mammalia > Chiroptera > Vespertilionidae > Cnephaeus > Cnephaeus nilssonii. The sequence goes on along the minus strand of NW_027645433.1, from coordinate 32,944 downwards.
CGGTTGGGCAGAGCCCGTGAGTCACGCCACAGCTGCGTGCCGGCTGTTCTGGGGCCGGGACCCGGGGACGCAGCCACAGCCCCGCTGGTGGGACCGCCTCCTGGGGCGGAGGGGGAGGGGTCTCACGTCGTGAGGTGAGCCACGTCCCGTGGACGGAGGGGAAGGTGCAGAGGAGGCAGGAGGGGCTGGCAGAGCCGGGACACACGGGGTGAGGGCTGTGAGCCTGGGGCCCCTCACCAGCCTCCAGGACAGGACAGGGTCCGGGAAGGTGAGCGCCCGCCGTGCTCAGCGGGTGTCTCCTCGTTCCTGTAAGCCTCACCGTCTCCCTCGGGGACCGTGTCGCTGACGAGGAGGCCGAGTCGGAGCACGCATGTCCCCGTCACGGAACCGCGGTCTCAGGCAGGAAGCCGCCCGGCTGGGCCAAACGTCAGGCTCCAGGGCTCACGCTCCGTCCACAGGAAAACCTCACGGAGGAACAAGAGGCGGGACCAGCTCCCGATGGTGCCACGCGGAGCTCACAGCACGAGGGGCGCTGCCACCTGGCAGCCGGGAGGTGAGGCCACAGCAAGGTCGGAAGGCGGAGAGAAAGGCCCAGGTGGCCAAGGCAGACACACCTGAGCGAGGCATGCTGGGTGGGTGAGTAGAGGAGGAAGGGATGGAGGGGAGGGAGGGGAGGGGGGGAGGAGAAGGAGGGGGGAGGGAGGGGGGCAAGGAGGGAGGGAGGAATGGAGGGAGGGAGGGATGAAGGGTGGAAGGAAGGGAGGGAGGGAGGGAGGGAGGGAGGGAGGGATGGATGGATGGAGGGAGGGAGGGAGGATGGATGGATGGAGGATGGAGGGAGGGAGGGAGGATGGAGGGAGGGAGGGAGGGAGGGTGGAGGGAGGGAGGGAGGGTGGAGGGAGGGAGGGAGGGTGGAGGGAGGGAGGGAGGATGGAGGGAGGGAGGGTGGAGGGAGGGAGGGAGGGTGGATGGATGGATGGAGGCAGGGGAGGGAGGGGTAGGAGGGGGGGAGGGAGGGGAGGGAGGAAGGGGAGGAGGGGGAGGGGGGAATGGAAGGAGGGAGGGAAGATGGATGGAGGGAGGGAGGGAGGGAGGATGGATGGAGGGAGGGTGGAGGGAGGGGTAGGTAGAGGACGGTGAATGGATGAGAAAAGAAAACAGGAATCTATGAAAACCTATGAAATGGGTGAGGGGCCCTGCTCAGGCGTTGGCTCTCGTCTGCCTGCGGCCTCCACACCTGCCCTGCTGTGCGGAGCCTTCAGCACCCGGGACAGTTCCCGGCTCGGGGGACGTGATGACCGAGTGAGAGAAACAGCCACAGCTCACAGCCGTCCTCCCCCCAACATCTCTCCCCGACCTGGAGTGGATTTGGGTTTTACAACAACCGAGAGGCACACAGCGCCCGTCGGCACAGCCAGGCACGTCCTCGCACGAACCCCCCTTTCCATCCTTCCTTCACCCCCACGAGCCATTTCCTCCGCAGAGCCCCACACACGCAGTAAACGCCTCACGGCGGCCTGTGGGGCGCATGTTCTTTCTCATTGTGGTTTTGGGAACGTTAAGCGAGTTTTAAATGAACTTTGTGCATCGACAGCCTCTGCCTTGGATCGAGCTGCGGTAACCACGGGACTCCCAGGGGCGCCCGCGGCCGGACCCCTCTCAGCGAGCGGGAAGTGAGGAAATTTCCAGGTTCGGAGACCGGGACGGGGCGGGCGGGAGGGCAGGTAACGGGGAGTTACAGGGACCCAGGGTCCTCACAGGGTCAGGGCTGGGGCTCCCCGTCTCGGGGTACACCCTCCCCCCACTCACAGTTCCAGGTCTGGGACAGGCTTGTGGGTGGCGGACGGCCCCACCGAGGTGGCAGGACGCCCACAGAAGACTGGGGGGCAGCGAGCTCACGCCCAAGGTCATGACCTTTGGAATGCAGACCCCCCACAGAGCCCAGCGCTGGGCCCGTCTGTCTGTCCCGGGTGGGCATGCTCATTGGGCGACGAGCCCGGGGAAGCCGAGGGGACCACACACCCCAGCGAGCACGCTCCCCGCCTTCCTGAGTGGGCGACTCAGACCGGGCCGGGTGCAGCCTACGGAGACGCAAGTCTGCCAGGCAGCCTGGCCGGTGGGGAGCTGACGGACGATCCCGTAACCAGGCAACTGCTGATTTTCACACCAACACGCACACGCCACACGCGGTAAACGCACAGGTGACCACGCGGCTCCCGTGTCGCCCTGCGCCAGCCAAACCCAGGGAGCCCTTCGCAAAGGACTCTGGGACCTTGACCTGAGCAAACCCAGGGACACGCTCAGGAGGAGAGGTGCCCGCGGCGGGGGACAGCGGGGACCCTCTCGGGCCAGAATCCAGCCGCTGCCCGGGGTCCAGGGGCGGAGCCTGTGGACGGGGCTGCCGGGGGCCTGAGGGCACCAGACGTCGCCGCACCCCAGGTGTGGCCTCGGGCCATGGCTTTGTGGGGTCGTGGCCGTCTGTCCATTCAGCGTCTTCTGGCCCCGTCTCTCCTCTCGCTTCCCTGGGAATCAGTGACCCCTAACCTGGGCGGGCGCGGCCACTCCCCGGACGCGCTGTGCTGACCTGGGGGAGCCGTTCCCCGACCCCCGGCGGCCCGGCCTGGGCAGGAGCTTGGGGGTGGCCCCTGACGCCCCACGGCCCCTCCAGGCTCCTGCAATGTGTCCTTGTTGCCAGAAAGGCAACTACAGTCAGTGACCTCAGTGACCTCAGTGACCTCAGACCCCGCGGGCCGCTCCTGGCGATGGAAGGCGCTTGGGAAGTGCCGCCCGCCTCAGCCAGACTCACCGCAGCCAATGGCTCACAATTCGGATGATAATGCGTGGGCGCGGCCGGGGCCTCCGGGTCGCAGGCCCGGCCCTTCATGGAGCTCCGTGGAGACTGAGTCCCAACCGGGGCGGTGGCCGGGCCAAGGTCACCGGGCCAAGGTCACCCAGCAGCCGCCGCGGGGAGCTCATGGGCTCCGCCCGCAGGGAGTCCGGGGGCCGGGGCTGCTGCTCGTGTTTGGAGATGGACTCAGGGCGCGTGCGCTTGCAGCCGCATCAGCCCCTCAGCCCGGCTGCCCGACAGCCATTGCTGTGCGACCCTGCGGGCGGAGGTGGGGCCCCGAGGGCATAGGGGCACCCCAGTTCTGCAAACAGGGGGAGCTGGGGCCTGGGCACGGAAGGGCTTTGGGGCTGGAGCATCCACAGCCCCTGGGACACTGTCCTGCGAGTGCTGGGCTCGCGCCCGGGAGCATGTGACCTTGGCCAGAGCCGCTGGCACCTGGGTAAGAGGGGAGATGGGTTCACCGAGAGCCGTCCGACGTCCTGCGTCCTGGGGGGGGCGCTGTGCCCACGTGGTCGGGAGGGGCAGCCCCGCTCAGCTGGGAGCCGGCGGCCAGGCCCCGGCCGTCCCTGCAGCCCCCCGACCCGCCCCCGGGCTCCTGGGGACGACGTGTTAACAAGGCAAAGTGGCCACAGCTGCCTGGCGCCCGAGGGCCGGGAGGGGAGGCCGGGGCGGAGATGGCGCGGGCACGGTGCCAAGCCAGATGGCCGCTCTGCCGGACGCCGCCACTGGCCCGGCTGGTGGCGCACAGGACACCCCGACCTCTGGCTAACGAGCGGGTGCTGCTATTTATAACCTGCCTGAGGGCGGAGCGCGTGCGGGGACGCGCGGGCCCAACGGGCAGCTCCCGCTCTCCCTGCGGCGCCTGCGGCTCGGCCGCCTCCTGCAGCGGCGCTGGGCCGGGAACCGGTGGACAGGCCTGCCGCCCGGCCTGAGGCGGGTTCGTTCATCCTATCATCCATCCATCTGTCACCTATCACCTATCTATCACCTATCCATCTATCATCTATCTATCTATCAATCACCTATCTACTTCTCTATCTATCCGTCTATCTATCTATCCATCTATCTATATATCTATCTATAATCTATTATCTATCTATCATCTATCTACCTACCTATTATCTATCATCTATCTATCATCTATCTATCTATCTATCTATCTATCTATCTATCTATCTACCTACCTATTTTTGTATTTTGTTAATCCCACCCCAGGATATGTTTCCATGGACTTTTAGAGAGAACGGAAGGGAGGGGGAGAGACAGGGAAACATCCATGCAAGAGACACATCGATTGGTTGCCTCCTGCACGAGCCCTGACCCAGGCCCAGGCCAGGGAGGAGCCTGCAACTGAGGTACAGGCCCTTGACCAGAATCGAACCCGGGACCCTTCAGTCCCAGGCCGACACGCTATCCACTGAGCCACACCGGCCAGGGCTAAAACATTAAAAAAATTTTATTGTCGCCTCACTCAGTGCATTTTATTTGAAATGTTCTGACCCACCACTGTCCCTCCTCTTCGTTCACGTGGGGCCGGGTTTGGCCAGTGCGCCCCCTGCAGGCCGGTGTCCTGGATTCCTCAGGCTCCACCCCAGCCCATCGCCGGCTGCTCCCCAGGACGGTAAACGCGGGGGGCGGGGGTGTGTGTCCTGGCCCCTGGGCGGCCTCTGGGCCCGTGGACAGAGCGGAGGGGTTTAAACACAAGCCCTGAGGGTGCTTCGATGTAGATCCAGCCCCAGCACGTCCTCCCTTCTCCCTCCGAGTGAGAACCTCAGCCAGGGACTCACCGGCTGTTTTGCAGACACACAAAACAGTAGTGGAATCGTGAGCAAACCCCACTTCAACCCGATTTAAAATCAGCCCCGAGGTCCGAGGTCCGAGGTCTGAGGTCCGAGGTGCAGGAGGCAGCCTGGGCGCCTGATGCCGCGTCCCCCGGGTCCCAGGCCCCGCGCTGCCCGGATGACCGGAGGACTCCCGCAGCCGCCCCGCGTGGGCCGCTCGTGGCTCCTGGGCGGCTGCGGGCCGCGGCCTTTCAGGCTGAGCCCTCTGACCGCGCCGTTTAGCCGGCGGGACTCAGCGGCCTTGATTTCCGATAGACGCGTGGGGCTGACATTCTGAATTCCATGAAAGGCCCCTAATTATCTCCATTTCTTACATCTGTGCCAGGCTGCCACCGCGGGGGACGCCGCCCTTCACGCTGGGACCGCCTCCCACTCGGGCACCCCCCCCCAGGCTCCCGCCAGGCGCTGCCCATCCCCTCGGGAACGTATCCCCGCCGCCCTCCCCGCTGTCACCCCGTCCTTCCCCGTTTCCATGGTTCCGAGGACTCCTTCGTCCACGCCGCGCGGCATCTGTGCCCGGAACCAGGCCGGGAGCTGCCGGGAAACATGCATTTTCGGTTGGGTTTCCAGTCGGCAGAACCGTGGGAACCGCGTCAAAGGCGTTTCTGTCTGAACCAGGACAGCTTCTGCGACCCCCCCGCCCCCAGGATCAGGCCTGACCTTTGACCCCCGCTGCCCTGCAGAACGCATCTTGGATTTGGGATTTTATATATATATATATAGATTGATTTTAGAGAGAGGAAGGGAGGGGGAGAGAGAGAGAAACATCCATGGTGAGAGAGAACCATTGATCGGCTGCCCCCTGCACGCCCCCTACTGGGGACCGAGCCCATAACCCGGGCGTGTGCCCTGATCAGGAATGGAACCGTGACCTCCTGGTTCCTAGGTCGATGCTCAGCCCCTGAGCCACGCGGCCGGGCCAGGCCTGTTTTTTAAGCAGCGAGGTGCCACCAGGCGGAATGCTGGGCAGACGTGAGATGAAGGCGCAGCCGCTCCTGAGGGTGCGGCCGGTCTCCCTGAGGCTCCGGTCACAGAGACCAACCACAAGGCGGCCTGGAGGCCGTGTGACCAGTGAGAGCCACCGGGCGGGCTCCTGGTGCCCGCCTGGCCCCGCCTGCCGCACCGGGCGGCTCCCAGCGGGCGGGGAGAGAGTGCAGCTCCCTCGTCCTCGGCCTGGGACTGTCACACCGGCTGGTTGTGGGTCCGAGAGGGCCCTGCAGGCACAGGAAGCCATGGGAGCCGGGCCAGTGCTGCCCCCGCAGGGACACTGTGAGGGTAAGGGGCCCCCCGGGTTGGTCCCATCTCCCCGAGTTGGCGATGGGTGTTTGGAGGGCCCCCCCCACCCCCCGATCCTGCACGTGGGCCTCTCAGAGGACGGACACCCCCCGTGCCTGCAGGTGCCCAGCCGGGCGGGGGGGGCTCTGCCAGGGGCTTCCTGTGGGCACATCCCTGCCCCTCTGAGCCCCCGAGGCCCAGGAACCCGACGCGCGATGAGCGATGGAGCCGCCGAGCCTCACCCGCCAGCGGGACAGCATGGAGCCTCGGGGCCGAGCTGGTGCGGCTCAGTGGATAGGGCGTCTGCCTGCGGACTGAAGGGTCTCGGGTTCAATTCCTGGGCACGCGCCCGGGTTGTGGGCTCCATCCCCAGTGGGGGGCGTGCAGGAGGCAGCCGATCCATGATTCTCTCTCATCATGGATGTTTCTCTTTCTCCCTCTCCCTCTCCCTCCCTCTCTGACATCAATAAAAATGTATTAAAAACAACAACAAACAGGGCGTGCCCTCGGCGTCCCGGTCTGTCTCCTGCTCAATGGAGTCCGGACGGAACAGGCCCAGGGGCGCCCTCCTCCCAGCCTGGCCCCCTCCTGCCGCTCATCCAGGCTCCACCTCAGGACCTCTTCCCGACCCGCCGACACGCCGTGCTTTTCTACCTTAACTCCAGGCCCCTCAGAACTGTTCCTCCGGGTGGAGGCTGCGGACATGGCCTGGCCCCCCCCCTCGGGGCCCCCCCCACCTCTCTCTGGGCTCGTTTCCCCGGAACGCGGGGCTCCCCAGGGCCTGGGCCACTTCTTCTGCGAGTCGGCGGAGAAGCAGCGAGGACGCCGAGCGGCTCTAACGTCGCACCCCCAGCGCGGTGGCCGCTTTCCCTCCAGGACGCACAGGAGCCCCCCCACGTCCCCCCGAGGTGAGTGGGGGAACTCGGGGCCGTGGAGGCCGCCCTGGCCATGGGGAGGAGCCGGGCTGCGGCCACAGGCTGGGCCGGGCCAGGAGCTCTGGGAACGGCTCCCCGTCCAGCATCGAGGGGCCCTCTGCACCCCCTGGCGTCCGGCTTTTGCCTGGGCCTCTCCCCGCAACCACTAGCCGTTCTCTTAACCACCTGGGGCCTCTCCCATGCATTGGACCAAAGGAAACAAGAAAGCTTTTTGCAGCAAAAGAAATAAAAATGAAAATAACAGGTCCCAGCGGCCCGCAGAGGGGCCCTGGAGCGGCCGGGCCCGTCCGCGAGGCGGCGGGAGAGCCCGGAGACCGGGCGGCGGCGCCAGAGCGGGGTCCGCGGGGTCCCCTCCGTCCCCTGGCGAGGAGCGGGGCGAGGCCCGAGGCGGCTGCGATGGGGCAGCGGGGAGCCGAGCGGAGTTAACAGGCCGCGGCGGCCCCTCCACTCGGCGGAGTTAATGGAGGAAACACGCAGACAGTGGGCATTAACCAAACGCGTCAAATCCCAGCTGAGAGCCCCGTGAGCCGCCGGAGCGCCTGGACGAGCAGCAGATGAAAGCCCGAACCCCGAGCGCCGGCCGGAGACCACGCCGAGCCCGGCCGCAGCCCCCGCGGCGCAGACATCACCGCGCCTCCCCCCACGTCCTGGTTCCTAACAGGGCCCACTGGCGGCGTCTCCCACCGAGCCGAGCGTCTCGCCCCTTCGGAGATGGAAGGTGGCGCTTTAATAATTCACCAAACAGCTGACGATGGACGCGTCCTTTCACAGCGCGACCTGCACGGCTCCTGCGGGGGCCCTGGCGGGCAGACCGTGGGGGGCCGTGTCCTTGTTAGTCCTCCGGCTGGCGGCCACCCCAACCCCCCAACCCTGCCCAGTGTCTCAGCAGAACACGCAGACGCTCCCGGGGCGGAGCTGGGGTCCCCACTTGTGCCTCCTCCTCCCGTGTCTCCTGGCGGCCCTGGAGCTGCATGGGGGGTGGGGTGGGGGGGGGGGTGGGGGGCACCGAGCTCCCCTCCGCCCCAGCCGTCACCGTCACCGTCACCGTCACTCCCCTCTCCTTCCGGAAGCTTCCAGGCGTCTGATCAGCCCTCCGCCCACCTGCCCGGCTGGCGGGGGAGCTCAGGACGCTCGTTGAGGGACCCCGTCCACCTGGTCCCTCTGCTCGTGGAGTCAAAGCAGGAGGGACCTAGGATGTGGGGCCTGTTTGTCCCAGGCCAGGCTGCTGGGCCCCGAGGGGAGGGGTCTGGGGCCCGTGCTCGCCCGAGACTCTGAAACCATGGCGCTGTCTTTTTAGGAAATATATACATATTGGTATTGATATCAGAGGGGAGGGAGAGGGCGATTCATAAACATCAGTGATGATAGAGAATGATGGACCGGCTGCCTCCCACACGTCCCCTACTGGGGATGGAGCCTGAACCCAGGCCTGTGCCCTGACTGGGAATCGAACTGTGACCTCCTGGTTCCTAGGTCGACGCGCAACCACAGAGCCACGGAGCCACGCCGCCGGCTGTCTTCACAGGGAGCCCGGGCCCCTGGCCCCTCCTCACGTCAGACGCCAGGACCCGGCCCTGGGGCAAGTCCAGCCGGTCGTGCTGCTGACCACCCATCGGCAGCATCCCTCGGGCCCTTTGCTGGCACAACAGGAGGGTAACCGAGGGGGCGGCCCGGGGCTCCCGGTCTCCGTGGTCCCTCCAATGCGGCCCCGGGCACAGTGGCCCGAGGACAAGCCAGGACTGTCCGCCGCTCCGACAGGAAACGCGGGAGCCGTGCCCACAGCCACGAGGGGACCGAGGGACGGCTCCCTCTCCCAGGTGCCCGCCCCGCCTCCTCTTGGCCGGGGGCATGGCCGGTGCTCAGGGAAGGACGATGGTCAAGGGAACCGCGTGGGCCCTGGCGGCGTCCCCGCCCGTGCCTGCTCCGGGGTGGTGGCGTGGGGACACGTGTCTCGGATGCGCAGCCGGGAGGCAGAGCCGGCAATTACTGTAACTGCTGTAGCATGTTATCCTATTACCACGCGCACAAAAGTTCCCGAGCTTCTGCTTCCAAAATGTCATGTCGGACAAGACCTGGATTCACTCCCGAAATTTCTAATCTGCAGAGCAGAGCCGCCGCCGGCGAACGGGCTGGGCACACGGGCGCCTGTTGTTGGCCCCAGCGGGCGCTGCCTTCTCGGGGCGCAGCTGCGAGCGTGTCCAGCTGGAGCGCATTCCCGGAGCCTGGGCAGGCGGGCTGCAGGGACCGGGTTTAGGAAGTTCAGCGCCGACAGCGTGGGGCGCGAGGGGGTGGCCAGGCCCCCTGCTGCAGCTCAGACCCGAGGCGTGGCGTCTGCTCCTGAGACAGCGCGGGTGCCACCGCCAGGGAAACAGGCCTCGTCCGGCCGCCTGCCGGGCACCTCCTCACCTGTGTCATCCTTTCAGCAAAGCCACGGGCGACGCCCGAGGGCACTGGGCTGCCCCTCGCCAGGGAAGCGCATCGCGCACCCGTGGGGACGCCCGTGTCCGCCTGGGTCTCTCCACCTGGCGTGCCTGCGGAGTCGCCATGATCTCCTCCTGGAATTTTAAATCCCACGTTCCCGCTGAAATCGGAGCGTTGGGGACGCGATCGAGCTCCTGGGCCCTTTCCGCCCGCCAGCTTCCGAGCCGGGAGAGCAGAGCCTGCTCCCTCTCTGCGGTTCCTGCGTCCCCTCCACCCTCGTTCTGACCGAAGCTGCCACCCACAAAGGCTGTGTGCGTTCCCCACCTGGGCCCAGCCGCCTTCTCCTCCCCGTGGACTCCTGCCGTGGCCTCCGAGCTGGTCCCAGCACGTCCTCTCCGGAGCCCTGGAGAGCCCCGCAGAGCAGGTGCTTGGGAAGGAGGCAATGGCTTGGTCTCTCTTGGTCCTCAAACCTGTAGGTGGGAGCCACTAAGATCGTGAGGCCCAGAGACAGCCAGGGGCCTCCAGGGAATGTCCCGCCACACACCCTTGGATGGCTGTTCACAGCCCCCAGCAGAAGCCTGGCACTGAGAGGAAAGAAGGGAGGGAGGGAGGAAGAAAGGAAGTAAGTAAGGAAGGAAGGGAGGAAGGAAGGAGTAGGTGGATGGATATAGATGGACGGATGGATGGATAGATGGATAGATAAATGAATGGGTGGCTGGCTGGATGGATAAATGGATGGATAGATGGATAGATGGGTGGGTGGATGGATGGATAGATGGATGGATAGATAAATGAATGGATGGATGGATAGATAGATGGATAGATGGGTGGGTGGATGGATGGATAGATGGATGGGTAGATGGATAGATGGGTGGGTGGGTGGATGGATAGATGGATAGATGGGTGGGTGGGTGGGTGGATGGATGGATGGATGGATGGATGGATGAATGGATAGATGGATAGATAAATGAATGGATGGATGGATGGATAAATGGATGGATAGATGGATAGATGGGTGGGTGGATGGATGGATAGATGGATGGATAGATAAATGAATGGATGAATGGATGGATGGACAAATGGATGGATAGATGGATAGATGGGTGGGTGGGTGGATGGATGGATGGATGGATAGATGGATAGATAAATGAATGGATGGATGGATGGATGGACAGATGAATGGATGGATGGATAGATGTATAAGTGGATGGATAGATAGATGGGTGGATGGATGGATGGACAGATGGATAGATGGGTGGGTGGATGGATGAATAGATGGATGGATGGACAGATGGGTGGACAAGTGGGTGGATGGATAGATGTATAAGTGGATGGATGGATAGATGTATAAGTGGATGGATGGATGGATGGATGGATGGATGGATGGATGGACAAGTGGGTGGATGGATAGATGTGTAAGTGGATGGATGGATAAATGGATAGATGGGTGGGTGGATGGATGGATAGATGGATAGATGGGTGGATGGATGGATGGACAGATGGATGGACAAGTGGGTGGATGGATGGATGTAGAAGTGGGTGGATGGATGGATGGATGGATGGATGGATGGATGGATGGATGGACAAGTGGGTGGATGGATAGATGTGTAAGTGGATGGATGGATAAATGGATAGATGGGTGGGTGGATGGATGGACAGATGGATGGACAAGTGGGTGGATGGATGGATGGACAGATGGATAGATGGGTGGGTGGATGGATGAATAGATGGATGGATGGACAGATGGGTAGGCAAGTAGATAGATGGATGGATGTAGAAGTGGGTGGATGGATGGGTATATAAGCTAAAGGGGGGAAATGATAAAGGCCAGTCCACAGCCCACCTTCCCCACACTGACTTTTCATGTCCTGGTATATGTTCCCAACCAGCTAAATTCTTTTAAATCAACCCTCTCCAACTCTCTTGATGATGCAAAGAACAACTAACAAGACCTCTCAGTAAGAGGTCTTTCCACAGTTTCTCCTGCGCCTCTCGATCCTGGGCACAGGCTGATGTTGGGGACGCCATGTCCTGGGCCCTGCACCCCCGGAGCCTGGAAAAAGCTCTGGGCCCTGGCGCGCCTGGGTGATGCTGGGGACGGGGACCCACGTGGTGCTGAGAAGCAGCGGCCTGTCTGGGCCTGGCGCCGTGTGTGGGGGGTGGGCACATGCCTGCGGACGCTGGGCCTGGGCTCCACGGAGGACTCAGGCAGCCCTGGGCCTGCATCCAGCCCCCCCCCCCGCCCCCCGCCATCTTAGGCCCATTTATTTGAAAATTGCCAACAATACAAATGGGAGCCTGACACGGGAGCCGGCGCAGGTAGCGGCTGGGCGGCTGGACGGGTGCCAGGCTGTTTCTGAGCAGCAGCTGGAGCAGAGGCTGAGGCGGGGGAGCGGGCGGCCGCCCACCGGGGGGCGGGGGAGCGGGCGCTGCCTGGCAGAGAAAATGAGTTGTTTACGGCAGTTTAGGTGGAAAATTATTCTTTAAAAAGCTCTGCCCTTGCTCACGGGGCTGAGTGGCTGCGGCGAGAGGTGGACAGTTCCCCGTGGGTGTGTCTACCGCGCCCTTCCTTGGGAAGGACAGGCGGACGGAGGTGATTAATGGTCGGCAAACACCAACTTCGCCGCGGAGGACGGGGGCGGGGGGGGGGGCGCTGCTTAGCACGGAGCGAACAGGACAGAGAAATAAATTAATGTTCTCAATTATGAAGGGGCTTGTGGGAGAGGAGACGGTTGTCAACAGACCTCCCTCTGGACGGGGACGGGGACGGGGACGGGGACGGGGACTCTGCAACGGCATCCCAAGGGCGTCCTGCGTGGAGGCAGGGGGAGGGGTTGGGGGTCCTCCCCACGGAGCTGAGGCTGCTGAGGGCACAGACAGGGGCACCTGCCCACCCCAGAGGACAGCGGGTCCCCCCATGACCCCTCGCGGGGCACCGTGGCCCTAAAGCTTGGTGTGGAAGCCATGGGGCTCGGGCGCCGGGGACGCGGTGCGGGCCACGCCGTAGCTGGGCCAGGGGCTTAGACAGGGAGGCGACCAAGGCCGAGGACGATGGCGCTGACACCGCGGTGTCCGGGCTGTGCCGTGGCTCAGCTCCTCCCATCGCCCAGCTCATCCCCTCGTCCCCGCCGGCCTTCAGGAGCTGCACTTAGCAGCCGGTTCGGGTCTGCTCGCCGGCGCCTCCCCCACCCCTTCCTGGCCGCTGGCATCAGAGTGGGTTCCTTAATGACAGGAGAATTAAGTAATAGGCCGGAGCGGGCCGCGGGCAGCCGTGTGAAGCCATGTGCAAAATTGATATTTCAACAAGCCCGATAACGGATTAGGGGACGGCCGTGCCGAGTCGCCGAGCCACAGGGCAAACCTTCCGTCGCGCCAGCGGGTGCCCGGCCGCGGCTCACAGCCCACTGCAGCCCGTGCCGCACCCTCCGCGTCCCGGGCACCGGATGGCCCCCGACTGTGCCGCAGGGGCCGGCGCAGAGCCTGCCGGAGGGCCGCGTGCTGCTGAGGGGACCGCGGGGTGTCCTCACGGCGCGGAGTCTGGAAGGCCCCCCCCCCAGGGGGACCCTGGAAACCCCCACCCAGCACGGCCCCGCGGGCAGACCCCAAGGTCGTCGCTGCCCCCCTCACTCTGATTTGCAGCTTGGAGCCGCCGCGGGGCCCTGGGCAAGATGCTCCGTGACAATTTTATGAAGATCCATGCTGTTAGGGACTGAGTTCTCGCCTGAAATAAATGGGATGAAATACAGTCACCGCAGAGGCGTCCGTGCCCAGGTGTCGCTGACGGGGTGGCGAGAGCTGAGAAACCTCCGGCTTTTCCCGCAGAATAACTGAGCCCGAGGGTCCCACACGCTGTGAGTTCCTGAGCGGAGGGTCCCGGATGCCCCCGCCCCTGCCCCTGCCCCAAAGCCGGCCCACCTCAGCACTCGGCTCCTCCAGCCCGGAGCCTCTGGGCCGGGGAGGGGTGTCTGAGTGAGCCCGAGACCCAGCACACCCAGGCCCCAGGGAGGGGTCCCCCCTCTGCTGGAACCCCCCCTCCGCCTCCCCCTAAACGGTCCACCTACACCTTCCACAGGGGATCCTGGAATGGTGGGCCCCCAGGAGGGTCCCGCCTGTGGGCAGGGGCCCTGGAGAGGCGCTGGGCGGGGAAGCAGTCAGACCGCGGGCCCTGGGGCGGGGCCCGCAGCCGGGGGGGGGGGGCAGCCCCCGCAGCTGCCCCTGCTGCTCGGCTCCCGCCGCTGTCTCCCTGATGGATGAGGCCATAGCTCACCTCCTCGCCGGCCGCTCCCCACGTTGGCACCTCCTTCTGCACAAATGGGACATGAACACTAATTCCCAAATTAAAACCGAGACGGGCAGCCCGGCGGCTCCTGCGGGCATGGGCGGGCGGGCGGGGTGGCGGCCTGGGGGGCGGAGGTGGTGACGGCCCCGCATCCTGTGACTCATCCTCCCGGAACCCCCAGCGGCCTGGGCACCCCAGCACCCCACAGCCTCCCCCACAACCTTGACTCCGGCTGGAGGGGGAGAGGGGACACGGGGCAGCAGACACGGCGGCCTCACCTGGGCAGGCGGCATGAGCTACCCTGGAGGAGGGGCGCTCCGAGCTTGGTGGGGGGGCCGTGCTTGGCTCCTGCAGTTGGCGCTGTGTCCCCCGAGGTCGGGAGCTGGGTCAGACACAGGGAAGGCCAGGGAGGCACCCCTCACACCTGCCTCATCAGGTGGGAGCAGAGCGGGGGAGGGGCAGGAAGCCAGACAGTCTCCTGACCTCCCTGCTGGTCTCTTGGCCCGAGTCTGTCTCCCCAGACGTGTCCGCTGGTGACGGAGTTCATGGTCCGAGCGCCCTGGTTCCCCCAGCGTGCCGGCCTCCACCTGGGGCAGCCGCAGCCTTGGGAGTCAGGATGTCATCCTCGGCTGGCAGCACGCAGTCCCTGCCACAGGCCACCTGGTCACCTGCCCACGCTCCAGGCGGCTCCAGGCAGTCTTTCTCCTCCTGGCCCTCCCTTCCCACCCCCGATGCACGGTCCTTGGGGGATCCTCCTCCACACACCTGGCTTCCCCCCGCACACCTGGCTCACTGCCCACACACCTGCTTCCCCGCACACCTGCTTCCCTGCACACCTGGCTTCCCCACACACCTGGCTTCTCCCCGCACACCTGGTTCCCCGCACACCTGGCTTCTCCCCACACACCTGGTTCCCCGCACACCTGGCTTCTCCCCGCACACCTGGTTCCCTGCACACCTGGCTTCTCCCCGCACACCTGGTTCCCCGCACACCTGGCTTCTCCCCGCACACCTGGTTCCCTGCACACCTGGCTTCTCCCCGCACACCTGGTTCCCCGCACACCTGGCTTCTCCCCGCACACCTGGTTCCCCGCACACCTGGCTTCTCCCTGCACACCTGGTTCCCTGCACACCTGGCTTCCCCCTGCACGCCTGGCTTCTCCCCGCACACCTGGCTTCCCCCCGCACACCTGGCTTCCCCGCACACCTGGCTTCCCCCCACACACCTGGTTTCTCCCCGCACACCTGGCTTCTCCCCGCACACCTGGCTTCCCCCCACACACCTGGCTTCTCCCCACACCTGCTTCCCCGCACACCTGCTTCCCCGCACACCTGGCTTCCCCCCACACACCTGGCTTCTCCCCACACCTGCTTCCCCGCACACCTGGCTTCTCCCCGCACACCTGGCTTCTCCCCGCACACCTGGCTTCTCACCACACATCTGGCTTCTCCCCGCACACCTGGCTTCCCCCCACACACCTGGCTTCTCCCCACACCTGCTTCCCTGCACACCTGGCTTCCCCCCGCACACCTGGCTTCTCCCCGCACACCTGGCTTCCCCGCACACCTGGCTTCCCCCCACACACCTGGTTTCTCCCCGCACACCTGGCTTCTCCCCGCACACCTGGCTTCCCCCCACACACCTGGCTTCTCCCCACACCTGCTTCCCCGCACACCTGCTTCCCCGCACACCTGGCTTCCCCCCACACACCTGGCTTCTCCCCACACCTGCTTCCCCGCACACCTGGCTTCTCCCCGCACACCTGGCTTCTCCCCGCACACCTGGCTTCCCCCCACACACCTGGCTTCTCCCCACACCTGCTTCCCCGCACACCTGGCTTCTCCCCGCACACCTGGCTTCTCCCCGCACACCTGGCTTCTCCCCACACATCTGGCTTCTCCCCGCACACCTGGCTTCCCCCCACACACCTGGCTTCTCCCCACACCTGCTTCCCCGCACACCTGGCTTCCCCCCACACACCTGGCTTCTCCCCACACCTGCTTCCCCGCACACCTGGCTTCTCCCCGCACACCTGGCTTCTCCCCGCACACCTGGCTTCTCCCCACACATCTGGCTTCTCCCCGCACACCTGGCTTCCCCCCACACACCTGGCTTCTCCCCACACCTGCTTCCCCGCACACCTGGCTTCCCCCCACACACCTGGCTTCTCCCCGCACACCTGCTTCCCCGCACACCTGGCTTCTCCCCACACACCTGCTTCCCCGCACACCTGGCTTCTCCCCACACACCTGGTTCCCCGCACACCTGGCTCCGTCCCTCTGGTCTCTGGGCCCATGTTCGTCGCAGGAGGGCTGAGGCCCCCCGAGTGGAGGAGCCCCCCCGGAGCCCCCTCTTCAGGCACTTCCGTGACTGGTTCCCCCTCCCTGAGCCTGTGTGTCCAGCCTGACCTGCAGGCGCAGCGTGTAGCTCTGGACGCTGGTGGCCGGCCCCTACTCCGCGCTCAGCGCTGCGCACATGGGAGCCCTGAGCTGGACGCGAACCACCGCAGGGCATGGGGCGGGGAAACGGGACGAGTGGGCGCCCCGTCTCCGAAGTAAAGGGAGCTCTGGCTGGTGCTGGCTCCGTCCCGGGGACTCCCTGCCAGCAGCTGCCTGTGAAGCCCTACTGTGTGCCAGTCCAGCCGGTGAGAACGGCAGGGGACGGCGGCCACCATGGCTGCATTCCCACCGAGGCCTCGCTGCCCCGCCAGCACCTTAGGGTGCCTGTCCGTCCCTAAGCTCTGTCTCCCCGCCCCCCTCCAGTGGGGCAGGGAGTCCCTGCCTCCCGGCCGCTCGGGACTTGCCTGGACGGGGACGGGAGGGGAGGGGAGGGGGGGGCATGAGGCAGCGGGAAATCGCAGGTGTCCCCAGATGTTCTAGAAAGTTCCTTAGTGCTGAGCCGCCCGCTGGTGAGGGAGCAGGGTGCTGCCTGGGATGGGAGGGGCGGAGGGTGGGTAGACGCAGGCCGAGGCCGCCCCTCCCCCGCGTGCTGAGCCGCTGTCTGGCTCTGCAGCCCCATCCATCACCGCTGACGCCTCTGCAGCAGGAAATAGAGCCGTAAATCCCGCCGCCGCGCGGGCAGCAGCGGGCTGGCCACCGGAATGCTAACCAGGCCCTCCGTCCCCACCCCCACCCCACCCCGGGGGGCGGGCAGTGCACCCGGAGAGCCCCACTGCTGTGGGGGGGCTGAGCCCCAGTGCCCTCCCCCCTCCGGGGCCCATGCTGGCCCGGCCCAGTGGCCCTGCCCTGCGGGGCGGGGGGTGGGGGTGCAGCGGGCCCCTGAGCCTGGTGCCCTTGAGTCTCAGGGGTTCTGAGGCGTCACCCCAGGACGGCCCGCCAGGCCGGGTGGTGGGACAGTGGGTTCCTCGCCCCTCGGGGGCTGGGGCAGGAGGCCCTCGCCTAACCCGGGCAAGTGCTGGGGGGGGGGGGGCCTGGAGCCCTGGAGGTGCGCCCTGCCCGCGCCTGAGGGAGCCTGGACGGCCGGAGGGCCTGGCGGCCGAGGCCTCAGACCAGAGGGGGCCTGGCTCTGCGGGGCTGCGGGCGGGTGAGGGCTCCGAGGCTGGGGCAGGTCCCGCCTCCGCCTCCCCTGGGGGCTCAGGACCCCTCTGCTACCTGCTGGGCAGCCTGTTTCTCCGCCGCGAAAGGGCGGGGATGGAGGCGGTGGGGAAGCCGGGCCAAGCTGCTGGTCCTGGGTGCGCTGCCCACCCCCCCCCCCCGCCACCTCCTGGGCGTCTGGGCTCCGGAGGCCTGGCCTCCTGTCTCTGGATGAGGTTCAGGCACGTCCAGCGGAGCAGGGCCCTGGGCGGGTCCCCCAGCCCGTTGGTCCTGCTGATCCATCAGGGCCCCACCTGGGCCCAGGACCCCCCTCCCCCGTCCCCCCCGCCGGCCTGAGCTTCCGTGGGTCCTGGGAGCAGCCTGCGGGGCCGGCCCGGCTGTGGCCAGCGCTCCCGGCGGCCTCCCCGCGCCCGCGGCCACGCGCGGAACGACAGCGCAGCGAGCGGTCTGCGCTCCGTGGGGCCGGCGCAGGCGCAGCAGGTGGGGGCTTCTCACGGGGCCTCCTGCGGGGCAGGTTTGAAACTCCCCGGCCCGGGGTTCGGGGTTCGGGTTTCGGGGTTCGGGGCGCCCGGCAAACCGCCCCATCCGGGCCGGGCCCAGCAGGCGCCCAGGAGCGCGGGGCCTCGGGCAGCTCCATCTCCTCGCCCAGCGGCAGGGGTTGGGCTTCGACCTTGAACCAGGAGGTCAGGGTCCGATTCCTGTGGGCCCAGGCCCGGGCTGTGGGCTCCTCCCCAGCGGAGGCAGCCGATCCACGGTTCCCTCTCATCATGGATGTTTCTCTCTCCCCCTCTCCCTTCCTCTCTGAAGTCAATGAAAACAATTAAAAAACAAAAACACAAAAATAAATCTCCCTTCTGGCTCCACACCTGGCTGGGACACACCCGAACTTTCTCCCCCCCCCCAGGCCCCTCCGCCCCCCCCCCAGGCCCCTCAGCCCCCCCCGCCAGGCCCCTCAGCCCCCCCCCAGGCCCCTCCGGTCCCCCCCCCCCCAGGCCCCTCCGCCCCCCTCGGAGCAGAGGCCCCAGGAAGGACCTCCCCCTGCACCCGGCCCCACCGGCCTGGCAGCTCTCCCGGCCCTGGTGTCCAGGCCTCGGACAGGTGCGGCCCATCGCCGACACCTCTTCTCCATTTTAAACCAGCGCCTCCGTTTTGCACACACGTGTGCGGCGGCTCCGGCTCTGACTGCGGACGGCTGCTGCCACGGCCCCAGGGCCGGGGACCGTCCCTGGGCCCTTGCTTCCCGTGGAGCTGGGCCGCCGAGGTCCCTGTGAGTCAAGTAGCCGGTGATGCCGGGAACCGTCGGAGTGCCGGCACGGTCCTCGCACCGCCTGGCCGAGCGGAGTTCCCGGTGCCCCGACGCTCCCCACACGGGCCCTGATTCCCGTGGGCACACGCGGCCCTGAGCCTGGCATCGCGAGCCCACGTCCCTGTGGTCCCGGCTCCGCTGGCTGCCCCCACGGCCACGGTCCCGCTGGGTGGTGCCAGGTCTGCGTGCCAGCAAGTCCACCTTCCCCACGCCCCCACGAAAGCTGGCCGTGCCCCCGGTGAGGCTGAGCCCACCTTTCCCCGTCGAAGCTGAGTGCTGCCAGGTGCCTGCCCTGCTCAGGGCCGGGCCCAGCGCCCTGTCTGGCTCCAGTTTTGGGAACCTGAAGGGGGAACGTGGTCTTTTTTCCTGTAAGGACGAGACCCACCCCGCACCCCCAGGTGGCATGCAGTTAGCTGTGTGTCTCGGGCCGGCGGACCCCCGTCACCCTGGGGGACCGGGGCACCAGAGCGGGACCAGTGACCGCCGGTGCTCAGGGCCTGGGTTGAGAGCCAAGGACAGGATGGGCCGAGCCGAGCAGGGACCCAGACGCCCCCAGAAGGGGCTGGGCGGTGGGAACCCTGTGGGGGCTGGGGTTTCACAGGAGGAAGGGGGGGGCTGCACCCAGGGAGCCCGTCCCCGACAGCAGGCGCTGAGGCTGGGCTCCGGTCCCCGCTCGGCCCCCGGGGCTTTGGGGGGAGGCAGCCACCGGAGAGCTTGGTCTTAGACGTGAGCGGAGCGGGCCCCGTGCCTGCCAGCGGCGTGTTGCCATGGCAGCAGGAGCTGGCCATTTGCTGCCAGAAGGGCTCGCAGCATCTAAATCAAGTCCCCGACGCGCCAGGAGCTCCTGTGCAGGAGGATTTGCCGACGGGTGACGGGCGGGGCCAGGATGGCCAGGCAGCCCCCGCCGACCCCCTGCCGTCGCTCTTTCTGTTGATTCCCGGTGAGGGCACAGGCCCGGGTTGTGGGCTAGGTCCCCAGTAGGGGCCGTGTAGCAGGTAACCAATCCAGGATTCTTTCACATCATTGATGTTTCTCTCTCTCTCTCTGCCTCCCCCCCACCTTCCTCTCTCTCTAAAAAAGCCAATAAAAATACACACTGAGTGGCCAGATTATGATGATCTCTGAACCCATAATCATCTGGCCACTCAGTGTGTATCCTATAGAATAAAAGGCTAATATGCAAATTGTCCCCTCAACCAGGAGTTTGACCAGCAGGCAGGCCGGCCAACTGCCCATGTCCCCTCCCCCTGGCCAGGCTGACCGGACCCCACCCATGCACGAATTCATGCACCGGGCCTCTAATACACACACACACACACACACACACACACACACACACACACACACTGAGTGGCCCGATTATTATGCGTTCAGAGTTCATAATAATCTGGCCACTCAGTGTGTATATGTTTTAAAAGCAGAACGTTTTTCCTATTTATAGTTTGCGGGAGTTTGTGTCATAGGTAGACTGTGAATTCCATGGGACAATTTTTATGAAATATTGGCTCCATCACTGGTTTCCTTTCTTGTTCTGTCAGGTGGTGAGTTCATGGGCAGATCTGTCTTTTGATGTTAAGCCAATCTCTCCTTCCCTGGGATACACGGAACCTGGCAAAGGTGTACGATCCTTTCTATATCCCTCTGATCTTTAGGATCTTAGACGCCCCAGCACCCCCTCTTGTGGCAGCGCCCGGCAGGGAGTGTCTGGCCACCTGTACCAGGGCCACAGGCCTGCCCACCTGCACGGGCGGGGGAAGCAGGCTGGCCCCTCTGTGTGGCTGACGGTCTCCGATTCCCACCAAGACCGCTGCGGGGAGCATCGCTCAGGGTTACGGACGCTGGAAGCCACACAAAAGGAAAGGGAACCGGCCTGTTCCTGAGAAGTAATCAGGAGGCTAAGCATACAGCCGTTCTGCAATGTGTGGGCGTCAGGATCATTGTGTTTTAAATAGAGCTTTAAAGGCTCAGAGCGACTCGGAGTTATAACCTTAGTGTTTATTCTTAGAATAAAATTACTAAGGCACAATGTATGGAAGTTCCAGGAACTCATTCCTACCCCACCTCCACCAAGCATGACAGACGCTGCTCACCTAATTGCAGTCTTCCTGGAAGTGGGTGAGTCTAGGCAAAACCAAACAAACCAAACAAAGCAAACAAAGAGCTTTCCTGTATCACAGGCAAACACACACACACACACACACACACACACACACACACACACCCTCTTGGCTTAGTTGCCCGTTATCCTGGTCAAAGTGATCGTTTCTGTGCGTAAGTTGACTCCATGCATTTGTTCACTGTGGATTCATTCATTGTGCGCATGTTTTCATTGACATCATTCACGTCTGACTCACCCTCCACGGCGTGACCTTTAGCTTCCTCTCAGTCCTTCCTTACGGGCGATCTCCACCTCGCACGCAGATGGAACCTACGTCTGTGTGTATCCCGACCATTTCTTTGCTCATTATTTCCTCGATCCCGACCCACCTTCTTGGCGGAGACGGACTCGTGATTTTAAGGTAACATGGGAACGTGCATCGGCGTCCCAGGAGCACGGGACGCGGTCCTGAGCTTCGCCGAGCCTGCCCAGAGGGTCCCTGCCTCCCAGCCAGCCTGGCCCTGCGGGGGCCGTGAGGTCCTGGGACACCTGCTCACCCTCGACATGTCCCGTGTCAGAGCGGGACGGGCAGGCGGTGCGCACGCTCTGGCCGGTCCCCGTCCCCGTCCCCGTCCCCGTCCCTGTCCCCGTCCCCGTCCCCGTCCCGTGTTTCTGCGGAAACATCACAGCCCAGAGCAGCCCGAAGCCCCGGGAGTCTGGGCAGCAGCCGGCAGAGCCTCCCACGGGGCAGCAGCATCCGGCGTCACGGGAGGCGCCCGGCTTCCGTAGGGACAGGGTTCAGGGGGGACACAGCGTCTGCCCCCACCGCCCCCCGAGACTGCAGGGCTGGGCCTGTGCCGGGAACACAGCTCCCCGTAAACGAGGGCCAAACAGAGATGTGAGAGAAACGTCTTCCTCCAGGGACGCGTCTCGCTGCCGTTTCCGAACGAAGGGGAGGAATTGGAGAAGAGCCGGGGAGGGAATTCTGAAACGTAATAAAGTCCGACTCGGCTCCAACCACCGCCGGCCGGAGAGTTAATTCCATCAGCTCAGTGCGCGGTCCGCGGGGACCGGCTCCAGCCTCTCTCTCCTTCCAGGTGGATCCGGCGGCAAACTCAGCCGGGCCTCGAGCGCCGGGCAATCGTGCTGTCCTCTGGAGACCACGCCGGGCGAATAAACAAAACACGCAGAGTCCCCGCCTGAGCGACCGGGCTGCTCTGAGGCCTCGCACGCCCTGAAGGGGAAGAAGAGATGGGGGGTGGGGGGACGGGGAGGGGCACGGTCCTGGCCCTGCCACGGCGAGCGAGCGTCCATCTCCACACCGACACGTCCCCGGGGGACCCCTGCCCAGCCTGTGCCCGGGAAGGAGAGGAAGTGACGCCCCAGCTGGGAGTTGGGGTGCGGGACTGTCCTCTGGGCCCGGCCCTCGCCTCCCCCACGGCTCCTCTCCAGCACCTGGGGCTGCAGGGCCAGGAGCAGGTCCCGGGGGGTCTACCTCGGGCTGCAGCTCGGCACCCCCTGGAGGGGGTGACTGACAGCTGAGCCCTGTCCCCCACCCTCGCTAGTAGCAGGGGGTCCCTCTTCTCCCCAGGGCCTCCTTGGGGTTTTACTTCTTCTTTCCAATCCTCACCTGATTTTAGAGAGAGGGAGAGAGAGAGGGAGGGAGAGAGGAACGTTGATGTGAGAGAAGCATCCGTCAGCCGCCTCCCGCATGTACTCTGACTGAGGCTCAAACCCACAACCGTTTGGTGCACAGGACGACGCTCCAACCAGCCAGCCGCCAGCCGGGGGGCGGGGGGCGGGGGGTGTTTACCTCTGAACCGAAAGGGACACAGGCCGGGCGGGCTGCGGGGCTGGGGCCTGGCCAGGTGCGTGTCCCGCAGAAATGGCCCTGCCCCTCCCCAGGGGAGGCCCCTGAGCGGAGGAGCCGCGGGAGGGAGGAGCTGCAGGACGAGGCCTCGGCCAGAGCGAGCCGAGCGTGTGGGGCCGAGCGCCCAGAGGACACTCCCGGGAGCACGGAGCAGGGCTTCTAACCAACACCCGTCCCACCGAGGCCACGGCCGCTGCCGAGACTCAGAGCCACGGCCGGAAGCTCACGTGGCAGAAACAACAGACGGCAGCATTTACGGGAGACAGAAACCACTGCACAACGGTCAGACTCAGAATGGAGGTGGGGACCCCGTCAGAGCACAGACGTCCTGGGGGGAAGGGAGGGCGACCGGTCACCAAGCAAGCAGACACTCTTCCTCAGCGAGGACCCCCGTCTGCCCCAGCACCCCCTCCTGGGCCCCATCTGCCCCCAGCACCCCCTCCTGGGCCCTGTCACCCCCAGCACCCCCTCCTGGGCCCTGTCACCCCCAGCACCCACTCCTCAGCTTCAGGCCAACGACCTCTTCCACGTGGGAGGCGGGCGGGGGGGGGGATTTCTGGAGAAACTTCAGAGTCCGAGGGTCAGGGGCACCTAGGACCCTCCGTCAGAAGGAACGGTCACCGTGGAGGGAGACGGCTCCGGGCGGGATGGAGCTGTGCCACACCCACACGGAGGAAGGTTGCACGCGGAGCCTCCCCCCCACCCCCCCGTCCAGGGGGGCGCCGTGTGGTCCGGGGGGCGAAGGGGGCGGGTACTGACCGGTGCCTCTGAGGAAGCCGGAGGGAGCTCCAGCCGCCAGTACCTGAGTCCCCCACACCCCGCGCGGAGTCCCAGGAGCTGCCGGCCCTGGACAGCGGGAGGCCCCTGCAAGCCGCTCCCCAGGCCAGGGCCTGGAGCCGCCCCCTGCTCCCCCGAAACCAGGGCTGCGGGAGGCGAGGATCGGCGGGGAGAGGGAGCGTGAGTACCTGGTTTGGGAGAAACAGGGAACGGAGACCTCCGCTTATTTATCTGTGTTTTAGGGCAAATCTCTTCGTTTAACAAAAATCCTTACCTGACGACGTGTTTATTCATTTCAGAGAGAGGGAGGAGGGAAGAAGGGAGAGAGAGAGACACACACCGATCAGTTGCCTCCCATACATGCCCGACCGGGGATCGAGCCCTAAACCCAGGTTCGTGCCCTGACCAGGAGTCAGCTCACACATTTTGGTGGACGGGACGACGTTCCCGCCAGCTGGGGCGAGGCTGGGGCGAGGCCAGGGCGAGGCCTGGTTTAACTGCAGAGCCAGGGCCATGGTGCTGAAGGAAACTGTGCAAAGTAACTCCAAATTCAAAAGTCAACACACAGCATCCGGGGACGGTTCGAACCCACTGCTGTAATAATAACTATGACGACAGGTTGTAATTGTGTTTATTAATCATTTTAATAAGTGTAAATATTTCATAATCACAACGATAGGGAAACGCACATGGAAGAAATCAGGATTGTGACTGGATAACGTGAAAGGAAAAAAACCAATCTATCGTCTGTGTGCACTAAGTGTTAACAGACCAAATCCTCCCCTTAAATGATAAGCCAGGGAGGTTTTTTTTTTTTATATATATACATTTTTATTGATTTCAGAGAGGAAGGAAGAGGAAGAGAGAGAGAAACATCCCTGATGAGAATCATTGATCAGCTGCCTCCTGCACGCCCCCTGCTGGGGATGGAGCCCACAACCTGGGCATGTGCCCTTGACCGGAATCGAACTTGGGACCCTTCAGTCCGAAGGCCGATGTTATATCCATTGGGCCACACCAGCCAGGGCGAGGTTGTTTTTTTGATAAAAATAAACCAAAGATAAAACCAGATGCCTGCAGTGCGTGCCTGAGATGAATTTAAGAGAAACGTACATTGAAAAGAACAGAAATTCCAGGCAAATGCAAAGGTCGGAAAAGGAAGGAGTTGTAGAATTTGAGGTGAAACGTACTGAACTGCACTTCATGATAAGAAACAAATCCCGAATAAATTTTAGTCTCAAACTTGGATGCGCCTACAAATGGCGCAGCTAAATCCACACAACAAAACGATTCCAGATTAGAAATCTGAACGAAAGGCGTGTAGCAGTGAGACCGCCCGTCTGTTTCAGAATCAAAGCGATGTACCGGGCGGACGTGAACGCAGACCCAGAACCGAGTGGCCGTCCATGAACTGCGTCCCGCGGACGGACGTGCTGCGCCTTCGCAGGGGCCACGCCGCCCTCGTGCCCGTGGGTTACCTTCAAAACCAGGCCCCGCTTCACAGCCAACGTCAGGCAGCACGAGACCTGGCTGTGAGCTCTCGGGCCGCGTTCTCTCGTTCTAAGCCGGCGGAAGGAACACTCGATGAGAGGGTGGGAAGCCTCGATCCACAGGCTCATGGCCGGGAGCGCAAGACACGCCGAGCCTCACGCAGCTGCAGAGCGAGCCCGTCCGTCAGTCCCAGCCTCCGCACAGGGCACAGGGCGCGGGGCCCCCGAGGCGCTGGAGGTGCGCGGGCGGCCGCTGTCGAACACTCCTGATGAGATAGTGAATCCCAAAGGGAGAGCGCGTCCGGGGAGGAAAGGAGGAGAGAAAGGGAGTCACACAATGAGGCGAGAACTCATTAAACACCGACAAAGGAGCAGGCCCTGGGGATGCATCCTCTGACAGATCCACAAGCCGACGAGCTGGGAGGCCGACCGAGGGCACGTGAACGAGCGGAGGAGAGCGCAGATGCACGTCCTGCATGGCCACGCGGCCCCAACGTGCTTCCCCCGCCCCCTGCTCCCCCTCCTGGGCTCCAGCACCCCCAGCACCCCCTCCTGGGCCCTGTCACCCCCAGCACCCCGTCCTGGGCTCCCTCACCCCAGCACCCCCTCCTGGGCTCTGTCACCCCCAGCACCCCCTCCTGGGCTCCATCTACCCCAGCACCCCCTCCTGGGCTCCCTCACCCCAGCACCCCCTCCTGGGCTCCCTCACCCCCAGCACCCCCCTCCTGGGCTCCCTCACCCCCTGCACCCCCTCCTGGGCTCCCTCACCCCCTGCACCCCCTCCTGGGCTCCCTCACCCCCAGCACCCCCTCCTGGGCTCCGTCTGCCCCAGCACCCCCTCCTGGGCTCCCTCACTCCCAGCACCTCCTCCTGGGCTCCGTCTGCCCCAGCACCCCCTCCTGGGCTCCCTCACCCCCAGCACCCCCTCCTGGGCTCCGTCTGCCCCAGCACCCCCTCCTGGGCTCCCTCACCCCCTGCACCCCCTCCTGGGCTCCCTCACCCCCAGCACCCCCTCCTGGGCTCCGTCTGCCCCAGCACCCCCTCCTGGGCTCCCTCACTCCCAGCACCCCCTCCTGGGCTCCCTCACCCCCAGCACCCCCTCCTGGGCTCCCTCACCCCCAGCACCCCCCTCCTGGGCTCCGTCCGCCCCAGCACCCACGCTGCCCTGGCTCAGGCGCACGCTATGAATGAAGCCCCACAGAGCACGTGGGTCAATATTTCCAGAGCGTCAGTCACGCTAACAGAGCACGAGATACCTCCCCCCTCAACCTCAACAAAGCCCCTCCCCTCCCCTCCCTCCCCTTCCCTCCCCTCCCCTCCCCTCCCCTCCCTCCCTTCCCAGTCTCGCTCCAAGTCTCAGTCAGACACCCACACTCTGCACCCAAGCACGGTGGGGGCAGCAGGGACCTCCTTTCCCTCTGCCGCCAACCCCCCCCTCGGCTCCAGGGCTGCTGCCCGACCCCGAGGCAACGCCTGGTGGTGAGCCCTGGGCACAGGCACCCGGGCCCGCCGGGCGCAGGACGGGGCTTTCCTCTCTCTCTCTCTCTCTCTCTCTCTCTCTCTCTCTCTCTCTCCCTCTCCCTTCCTCTCTCTCTAAGACCAATAAAAAGATATTTTAAAAAATGCCCATTGGTGCCAATGGCAGCTCCACTCATCGGCTGATCCTGGGAGCAAAACCCAAGGTCCCCAGCAGATGGACACACTGGGCGACCCGCGGGATGGAGTGAACCCCACGCAGGGCTCGGGGGAACGTGCGAGTGAGCGACCCCAGCCTCCAGCCTCCACGGCCTCTGCCTCCCTCTGCAGGCCGTGCTCGAAGGACGACCCACGGGTGCAGGGCAGGTGAGGAGGGAGGGACGGGGGATGTGACCACCCAGGGAACAGGGACGGTCTCGGGGGTGGGGCTGCCCCCATCCTGACTGTCCTGGTGGGTCCATGAACCAAAACAAGTGCTAAATCTCGTCATTGTGTGCACCGAGCATGCCAGACTCGTGGCCCGCGGGCCACATGGGGCCACGACGTGTACTTTTGTGGCTCAGCCAATATAACGGTATGTGAGAAACGCTTTGATAAAAAAAATTTTGTAACTTACTTTTTACCATATCCTGTTGTACATAATCCTACATAATAAAAGCTTAATAGGCTAAGGGTCCGGCCTTCCCTTTGACGGTTCGAGCAGTCGTTATGATGCACACTGACCATCAGGGGGCAGACGCTCTGACCGGTAGGTTAGCTTGCTGCTGGGGTCCGGCCAATAGGAGCTGGGCGAGGTGGGCTGGACACGCCCTGGATGAATCCGTGCACCGGGCCTCTAGTTATTAGTAACGAACTACAACGTTCGCTAATGGCTGATGACTATCATCGTCTTGCATTCATTTCCCTTACGCGCCTTACACGCAGGCGCACCATTTCTCTCCACTAACACCAGCAGCGAAGATTTTAGCAGCTGATGGCCACGGCATTTGTCTTGGACTGACTTGTTGGGTGTGCGCAACAGGTATTATTTCACTTTCAGACAACAAGGAAAGTAAGTTTATTTGTGTTACACTTATTAATTTGTGCAGTTATTCAGTGTCCGTTAAGTTAATGTTCAAGAAAAAATGTTAATGTTTATTAAAATGTTCTATTATTTTATGTTAATGATGACTCATTTATTTCAGCCCTTTGTAGTCAGCATGTCTCTATCGAAATAAACCCACATTTCTATGAAAATGGAAGCTTTTGTTTTCTTGTGGCCACGTACACGTAAACCTTGTTTATTCGACCCGTGTTGGCCTTTGAGTTTGACATGCTTGGTGTACACATTTTAAACACAAAGTCCATTGACTGTGTGCCATCGGAGAATAAACAAAATTAAACAAAAGCGCCAAAAACTTGGAAAAAGCTGGTCTGTGCAGATGGAAACACAGGGCACAATCTCTTACTGCACCATTTCCTGTCACCGTCTCCATCCTATCTAATAAAAGAGTAATATGCAAATTGACCGTGCCCCACTACACCCACAAGCCAAGCCCACTAGCCAATCAGGAGCGAGTATGCAGATTAACCCAACCAAGATGGCTGCAGCCACGAGCAAGCAGGAGGCTTGGGTTTCCCCCAGCAATGGAGGAAGCCAAGCATCCCGCCCGCTCTGGCTGGCCCTGGACTCAACTCAAGGCTACAAAGTTTCAATTATAGAAGATAAATAAATCCCAGATACTAGGGCCTCCGCTTGGGTAGCTGGGGGGCGTGGCAAGCCTGCAAACCACCACAGGCCCCTTGCCCAGGACGCCCCACACCCCAAGGGAACCCCAACCCTGTTCCGGGACGCCCTTCAGGGCAAACCAGCAGGCCCCCACCTGTGCACCAGGCCTCTATCCTATCTAATAAAAGAGTAATATGCAAATTGACCCTCACTCCAACACACAAGATGGCTGCCCCCATGTGGTCAAAGATGGCTGCCCCCATGTGGTCAAAGATGGCTGCCCCCATGTGGTCAAAGATGGCTGCCCCCATGTGGACACAAGATGGCCACCACAAGATGCCCATCAGGGGAGGGCAGTTGGGGGGGGAATAGGCCAGCAGGGAAGGGCAGTTGTGGGGGACCCAAGCCTGCAGGGGAGGGCAGTTAGGGGTGACTGGGCCTACAGGGAAGGGCAGTTGTGGGGGAACAGGCCTGCAGGGAAGGGCAGTTGGGGGGGACCCAGGCCTGCAGGGGAGGGCAGTTAGGGGTGACTGGGCCTGCAGGGAGGGCAGTTAGGGGTGACCAGGCTGGCAGGCAGAAGCGGTTAGGGGCAATCAGGAAGGCAGGCAGGCGAGCAGTTGGGAGCCAGCAGTCCTGGATTGTGAGAGGGATGTCCGACTGCCTCGAGGGGTCCCAGATTGGACAGGGTGCAGACTGGGCTGAGGGGCAGCCCCCCCCCCCCCCACCCGTGCATGAATTTCATGCACCGGGCTTCTAGTAAATTAATATCCAGTTAAAATGCCAATAAACCGAGAAGCTAGAGCAAGAAGCCAAAGCTAGAACAGAGTAAAAATAGACTCACATTTTTACGATTTTCAGACACAAATTAATGAACTCGAAAATGAAGGTCAACCAACTCCAAGACTGTTCTTGGCAAACCTCCCCCGAGGCTGACGCAGAAAGGGACCGAACCAACGCTTTTCGGAGTGAAAACACCTTCACTTCAGCAGTAGCCGGGACTCAGCCGAGCTCGGCAGACACCGTTAACACCAAGGAAGGTCCACAATCAGGCAAATAAACACGGGACGAGGCAGACAGCAAATCCGGCCGAGCATAGGCGAGAACAAGCTCTTCGATGCTCACGCGGCCGTGGGTGGGTGTGAATCGGGGGTGAACGTCTCCCCACAGAGAGAAAGGCAGCTCTCCCCAACATTTACAGCGTTCCGCCCGGCCAGCGGGCGCTCCCCCGTTATCGTCAGCGGCTGCCACGGCCCGGCTGGTAGACACACGTTGATCTCCCCGAGGCCGTGCCCGGTGGGGCAATCGCGTCCGTGAATGCTGACGCGGAGGCCGTAGACCGGCAGGGAGCCGCGGCCCGTGGGGAGGAGGACGCCGTCACGGAACCGCGATGACCCCGGGAAGGAAAAGGCGAGGGGACAGGAGGAGTGGCTTCCGTGTTTTCCACGTTGAAAAAATAAAGGAGCAAAACGACAGGCCTTCTCTTTCGGGTGGACTGCCTGGTGACAGCAAACACCTGGACACTAAAAACGTGTAGAATCACATCGAAGACCTCACACAGCGTGGCAGCAGCAACGTAGAACACGCGTGGTGGACGTTCTGGGAGGAAATCACAACGTCTCCGGGAAAGTGGGCAGAGCGAGCGATGGGAAGGGGTGGGCCCTCGCACGGGCTGTGAGCCGCCAGCCAACGCGGAGGTTTCCCTCGAAGTGACAAGACCAGGCCCGTCGTCATTCAGTCCTGAGACGTTTTTAGGAGAAAAGTCCTGGTCTCGCTGTATTAAACCCGAGCGCCCTGCTCAGCTGCCGCCGCGGGGCCGGGGGGGGGGGGGGGGGGGCACAGGGGGCAGCGAGACCCCAGGCCAAGGCCTGGCTGCAGGACGGATGGTGGACGGAGGGTGGTGAGTGAGCAGAAGGTACGAGACTTCCTCCCACACCTCGTGGGAGGACAGGCAAGGCCCCGCGGGAATGGGCCAGAGACACGGAGGCGAGCCCGGCCGGCGGGGCTCAGAGGCTGAGCGTCGACTTACGAACCAGGAGGTCGAGGTTCGATTCTGGGTCCAGGGTCCTGGTTCCGATGGCGGGCGCCCCTCCCGTCCCCACACCGATTGGCATTCCGCGGAGCAGCTGCTGAGCCCAAATGTAGCAAAACCCACGTTCCCGGGCGCCGACCAGGCGGCGGTTTATCAGACGCAAGGAGCCGGGATTTCACCCGCTGTTCCCGGCGGGTCTCTGCCGCCACCTCTCGCCCGACACCCGGCAGATCCATCCCCTTCCTGTGCGCAGAGAGAGATGGATCGCAGACCCACGCGGCCAAGCGCTGCGCCCGCAGCTGCGACTGGGTGGGGGGACCAGCCCACCCGCCTCACTGGAAGCCGCTGGGCTCCGGGGCTGGGAAACGGCCTGCCGCCCGCCGCCCGCCCGAATCTCCTAGAAACACTTCGCGTTCGCCCTGGGAGTGGCGGGCGGAGGGCGCCCGCAAGGAGTCGCAGATGTGGCCACGCGTGTGTGGGTGGCCCTCTCCGTTCTGCAGCGCACGGGACGGCTCCGCGGAGACACGCGGAGGGCACGTCCGAGGGCACGGAGCCGGGCCGGCAGCTGGAGAGCAGGCCTGTGGGAGCCTAGGACAGGGAGGCTGAAGGGCTGGCTGGCTTTGCCGGTGACACCTCGTGAGAGGGCAGAGGTCACAGAAGTACCTGGCCACCTGGGCCATGTGGGCCAAGAGCCTGGGCACAGGAGCATGGAGGCACGTTTGGCCTCAACAGCTGGCCGCTTCCTGCACTTCTCAAAGACAGCACACGTCCAGGTTATGGGGACAAGGTGAAGGGACACAGAGCAGGCGTGTGCAGGCCATGGTGAGGAGCGGGAGAGCCAGGGGTGTGCATGTACGTATATACATAGGCAGCGCATATTCACATGTGTATTGCATATGTGTGTGTGCATGTGTACTCATGAGTGTGCATGTGTATGCTGCACGCACCCGCCTGTGTGATACGTGCAGATACACAGCAAACACGAGAGGCTGCGTTCTCCTCATAAATGGTCGCCACCTCAGGACCCGGGAGGCTCTCAGGGGCCCGGAACCTTCTTTCTGAAACACCAACGTCCAGGGGGTGGCGCCGACTCCCTGTTCCCGTGGGAGGGGCGCCTCGCTGTGGCGGCGTGTTGGCCGGTTTGCAAACACGCTTCCTGTCCTCAGGAGGCGAGAAGCCGCCCTGGCGGTCCCCGAAGCCACGGCCAAGTTGGGACTGACTTGGTGACAAAGGCGAGAGCCGGCCGAAACCGGTTTGGCTCAGTGGATAAGAGCGTCGGCCTGCGAACTCAAGGGTCCCAGGTTTGATTCCGGTCAAGGGCATGTACCTTGGTTGTGGGCACATCCCCAGTAGGGGGTGTGCAGGGGGCAGCTGATCGATGTTTCTCTCTCATCGATGTTTCTAACTCTCTATCCCTCTCTCTTCCTCTCTGTAAAAAATCAATAAAATATATTTAAAAAAAAAAAAAAAGGCGAGAGCCGGTGGGACCCATGGACCCGCGAGCTTCTCTGGAGGACGTGGTGGGCGGCCTGTCTGCTGGGCCCCGAGCGGCTGAGTCCTTTGGTCTCTGGTTTCTCAGCAGCTTCGATACCGAACCGTTTCCATCTGTACCACCTGCATAGCCTCCTGTTTCACCTCCCACTGTGCTCCCTCAACAGTGTGGGTGCGCGTGCTCACACGTGTGCGTGCCTGCATATATGTATAGGCATGTGTGCACACATGTGTGTGTTCACAAAGCACACATTTGTGTGCATGCAAGTGTGTACACGACTGCATGTGTATTCACAAGCACACATGTTTGTGTGCATGCATGTGTGTGGCACAGGTGTGTACAATGTAAGGATGTGCATGTTCACAAGCACACATGTTCAGGTGTGTGCGTGTGTGCACGTGTGTGTTTAGGTGTATGCGTGCACATTCGCATGTGTATTAGGGATAAAACAGGCCACTCTGATTCCCACCCCCGGCTCTGAGCCAGGGCCACTGGGAGGCAATGGCTGCAGGCGGCCCGGAGAGCCGGGGGCAGCTGGGCTGCAGGGGGTGCTGGCAGGGAGCCCACCTCGCCCGGGAGCTCCTGGGGGAGAGGCCAGGAGGGACCCCACCGCCTGTGCCCCGGCCAGGCCTGGGCCGACCCCGCGCTGGCGGCGGTGAACGTTATTCAACGGACTCGCGGACCCCGCGGCGGCACCGTATCGCCTCCCCGGTGGACGCCAGCCCGCCGGCCCATCTCCCTGCTTATATTCACTCAGCGTCGGCTCGCACTGCTCCGCGAAAAGCAATTTCAAAACAGATGAGAAAAAAATGATCGCCCTGATACTTGGCCCGACCTCATAAAAGGGAGAAAGACCAGAGAAACGAGACTATAACCCCCAGAAACGCTGATTGAATCCACGGAGCTGCTGGCAGCATCCGTCAGGGTGTGGGAGGAATGATGATCCATCTCAGTGCGGGGCGAACCAGGAGGAACGGACAGACTCGGCCCGCGCAGCCCCCACCCCCACTCCCCCGCGGCCTCGCCCAGAAAACGGTCCTCAGAGGTAACGGCGGGAGCGCCTCCCGTGTCTGCACGCTACAGCCCGTCCCGTCAGGAGTCAGGGCTCGCCCTTCAGGGGGAAGCAGCCTCTGCCTCGGGCCGGGGCTGGCCAGGCCCCTGTTTGGCCAGGACGTGGCTCCTCATGTATGAACACGCAGGACACGGGCTCCTCACATATGAACATGCAGGACGTGCGCTCCTCACGTATGAACATACAGGACGTGGCTCCTCACGTGTGAACACGCAGCCTCTTGGCCCGGCCGCGTGGCTCCGTGGCTGAGCGCCGACCTAGGGACCAGGAGGTCACGGTTCAACTCCGGGTCAGGCCACATGCCTGATCCCCAGGAGGCAGCTGATCCGTGATTCCCTCATCATGGATGTTTCTCTCTCTCCTTCCTCTCTGACATCAATGAACATAAGTGTATTAAAAACAAGCAAACCCAAACACGTGGTCCTTATGCCCGGCTCCTGGCACACAGCGCCGGACCCGTGCGAGTCCTCAG
>NW_027645434.1:0-21461 GCF_951640355.1 Cnephaeus nilssonii | reverse complement strand
CTTCCCCTTCTTCCCCTGCTTCCCCTGCTTCCCCTGCTTCCCCTTCTTCCCCTTCTTCCCCTTCTTCCCCTGCTTCCCCTTCTTCCCCTTCTTCCCCTGCTTCCTCTTCTTCCTCTTCTTCCCCTTCTTCCCCTGCTTCCCCTTCTTCCCCTTCTTCCCCTGCTTCCCCTGCTTCCCCTTCTTCCCCTGCTTCCCCTGCTTCCCCTTCTTCCCCTTCTTCCCCTGCTTCCCCTGCTTCCTCTTCTTCCCCTTCTTCCCCTGCTTCCCCTTCTTCCCCTTCTTCCCCTGCTTCCCCTTCTTCCCCTTCTTCCCCTGCATCCCCTTCTTCCCCTTCTTCCCCTGCTTCCCCTTCTTCCCCTGCTTCCCCTGCTTCCCCTTCTTCCCCTGCTTCCCCTGCTTCCCCTTCTTCCCCTTCTTCCCCTGCTTCCCCTTCTTCCCCTTCTTCCCCTGCTTCCCCTGCTTCCCCTTCTTCCCCTGCTTCCCCTGCTTCCCTCTTCTTCCCCTTCTTCCCCTGCTTCCTCCCCTTCTTCCCCTTCTTCCCCTGCTTCCCCTTCTTCCCCTGCTTCCCCTTCTTCCCCTTCTTCCCCTGCTTCCCCTTCTTCCCCTTCTTCCCCTTCTTCCCCTGCTTCCCCTTCTTCCCCTTCATCCCCTGCTTCCCCTTCTTCCCCTTCTTCCCCTGCTTCCCCTTCTTCCCCTTCTTCCCCTGCTTCCCCTGCTTCCCCTTCTTCCCCTGCTTCCCCTGCTTCCCTCTCTGCTTCCCCTTCTTCCCCTTCTTCCCCTGCTTCCCCTTCTTCCCCTTCTTCCCCTTCTTCCCCTGCTTCCCCTGCTTCCCCTTCTTCCCCTGCTTCCCCTGCTTCCCCTTCTTCCCCTGCTTCCCCTGCTTCCCCTTCTTCCCCTGCTTCCCCTTCTTCCCCTGCTTCCCCTTCTTCCCCTTCTTCCCCTTCTTCCCCTGCTTCCCCTTCTTCCCCTGCTTCCCCTGCTTCCCCTTCTTCCCCTTCTTCCCCTGCTTCCTCTTCTTCCCCTTCTTCCCCTGGTTCCCCTTCTTCCCCTTCTTCCCCTGCTTCCCCTTCTTCCCCTTCTTCCCCTTCTTCCCCTTCTTCCCCTTCTTCCCCTGCTTCCCCTGCTTCCCTTCTTCCCCTGCTTCCCCTTCTTCCTCTTCTTCCCCTTCTTCCCCTTCTTCCCCTGCTTCCCCTTCTTCCCCTTCTTCCCCTTCTTCCCCTGCTTCCTCTTCTTCCCCTTCTTCCCCTGCTTCCCCTTCTTCCCCTTCTTCCCCTGCTTCCCCTTCTTCCCCTTCTTCCCCTTCTTCCCCTTCTTCCCCTTCTTCCCCTGCTTCCCCTGCTTCCCTTCTTCCCCTGCTTCCTCTTCTTCCCCTGCTTCCTCTTCTTCCCCGTCTTCCCCTGCTTCCCCTTCTTCCCCTGCTTCCCCTGCTTCCCCTTCTTCCCCTGCTTCCCCTGCTTCCCCTTCTTCCCCTGCTTCCCCTTCTTCCCCTTCTTCCCTTGCTTCCCCTGCTTCCCCTGCTTCCCTTCTTCCCCTGCTTCCTCTTCTTCCCCTGCTTCCTCTTCTTCCCCGTCTTCCCCTGCTTCCCCTTCTTCCCCTGCTTCCCCTGCTTCCCCTTCTTCCCCTGCTTCCCCTGCTTCCCCTTCTTCCCCTGCTTCCCCTTCTTCCCCTTCTTCCCTTGCTTCCCCTGCTTCCCCTTCTTCCCCTTCTTCCCCTGCTTCCCCTTTTTCCCCTGCTTCCCCTTCTTCCCCTTCTTCCCCTTCTTCCCCTGCTTCCCCTTCTTCCCCTTCTTCCCCTGCTTCCCCTTCTTCCCCTTCTTCCCCTTCTTCCCCTTCTTCCCCTGCTTCCCCTTCTTCCCCTTCTTCCCCTGCTTCCCCTTCTTCCCCTGCTTCCCCTGCTTCCCCTTCTTCCCCTGCTTCCCCTTCTTCCCCTTCTTCCCCTGCTTCCCCTTCTTCCCCTTCTTCCCCTTCTTCCCCTGCTTCCCCTTCTTCCCCTTCTTCCCCTTCTTCCCCTGCTTCCCCTGCTTCCCCTTCTTCCCCTTCTTCCCCTGCTTCCCCTTCTTCCCCTTCTTCCCCTGCTTCCCCTTCTTCCCCTGCTTCCCCTGCTTCCCCTTCTTCCCCTGCTTCCCCTGCTTCCCCTTCTTCCCCTGCTTCCCCTGCTTCCCCTTTTTCCCCTTCTTCCCCTTCTTCCCCTGCTTCCCCTTCTTCCCCTTCTTCCCCTGCTTCCCCTTCTTCCCCTTCTTCCCCTGCTTCCCCTTCTTCCCCTGCTTCCCCTGCTTCCCCTTCTTCCCCTGCTTCCCCTGCTTCCCCTTCTTCCCCTGCTTCCCCTGCTTCCTCAGCTTCCCCTTTTTCCCCTTCTTCCCCTTCTTCCCCTTCTTCCCCTTCTTCCCCTTCTTCCCCTTCTTCCCCTGCTTCCCCTGCTTCCCCTTTTTCCCCTTCTTCCCCTTCTTCCCCTGCTTCCCCTGCTTCCCCTGCTTCCCCTTTTTCCCCTTCTTCCCCTTCTTCCCCTTCTTCCCCTTCTTCCCCTTCTTCCCCTGCTTCCCCTGCTTCCCCTTCTTCCCCTGCTTCCCCTTCTTCCCCTGCTTCCCCTGCTTCCCCTGCTTCCCCTGCTTCCCCTTCTTCCCCTGCTTCCCCTGCTTCCCCTTCTTCCCCTGCTTCCCCTTCTTCCCCTGCTTCCCCTTCTTCCCCTTCTTCCCCTGCTTCCCCTGCTTCCCCTTCTTCCCCTGCTTCCCCTTCTACCCCTGCTTCCCCTTCTTCCCCTGCTTCTCCTGCTTCCTCTTCTTCCCCTTCTTCTCCTTCTTCCTCTGCTTCCCCTTCTTCCCCTGCTTCCCCTTCTTCCCCTGCTTCCTCTGCTTCCCCTGCTTCCCCTGCTTCCCCTGCTTCCCCTGCTACCCCTTCTTCCCCTGCTTCCCCTGCTTCCCCTGCTTCCCCTTCTTCCCCTGCTTCCCCTTCTTCCCCTTCTTCCCCTGCTTCCCCTGCCTCCCCTTCTTCCCCTGCTTCCCCTGCTTCCCCTGCTTCCCCTTCTTCCCCTTCTTCCCCTGCTTCCCCTTCTTCCCCTTCTTCCCCTGCTTCCCCTGCTTCCCCTTCTTCCCCTTCTTCCCCTTCTTCCCCTGCTTCCCCTTCTTCCCCTGCTTCCCCTGCTTCCCCTTCTTCCCCTTCTTCCCCTGCTTCCCCTTCTTCCCCTTCTTCCCCTGCTTCCCCTTCTTCCCCTTCTTCCCCTGCTTCCCCTTCTTCCCCTTCTTCCCCTGCTTCCCCTTCTTCCCCTTCTTCCCCTGCTTCCCCTGCTTCCCCTTCTTCCCCTTCTTCCCCTTCTTCCCCTGCTTCCCCTTCTTCCCCTGCTTCCCCTGCTTCCCCTTCTTCCCCTGCTTTCCCTTCTTCCCCTGCTTCCCCTGCTTCCCCTTCTTCCCCTGCTTCCCCTGCTTCCTCTGCTTCCCCTTCTTCCCCTTCTTCCCCTGCTTCCCCTTCTTCCCCTTCTTCCCCTTCTTCCCCTGCTTCCCCTTCTTCCCCTGCTTCCCCTGCTTCCCCTTCTTCCCCTGCTTCCCCTGCTTCCCCTTCTTCCCCTGTTTCCCCTTCTTCCCCTTCTTCCCCTGCTTCCTCTTCTTCCCCTTCTTCCCCTTCTTCCTCTTCTTCCCCTTCTTCCCCTTCTTCCCCTTCTTCCCCTGCTTCCCCTTTTTCCCCTTCTTCCCCTTCTTCCCCTGCTTCCCCTTCTTCCCCTTCTTCCCCTGCTTCCCCTGCTTCCCCTGCTTCCCCTTCTTCCCCTTCTTCCCCTGCTTCCCCTTCTTCCCCTTCTTCCCCTTCTTCCCCTTCTTCCCCTTCTTCCCCTGCTTCCCCTTCTTCCCCTGCTTCCCCTGCTTCCCCTGCTTCCCCTGCTTCCCCTTCTTCCCCTTCTTCCCCTGCTTCCCCTTCTTCCCCTGCTTCCCCTTCTTCCCCTGCTTCCCCTTCTTCCCCTGCTTCCCCTGCTTCCCCTTCTTCACCTTCTTCCCCTGCTTCCCCTTCTTCCCCTGCTTCCCCTTCTTCCCCTGCTTCCCCTGCTTCCCCTGCTTCCCCTTCTTCCCCTTCTTCCCCTTCTTCCCCTGCTTCCCCTTCTTCCCCTTCTTCCCCTGCTTCCCCTTCTTCCCCTTCTTCCCCTGCTTCCCCTGCTTCCCCTTCTTCCCCTGCTTCCCCTTCTTCCCCTGCTTCCCCTTCTTCCCCTGCTTCCCCTGCTTCCCCTTCTTCCCCTTCTTCCCCTTCTTCCCCTGCTTCCCCTTCTTCCCCTGCTTCTCCAGCTTCCTCTTCTTCCCCTTCTTCTCCTTCTTCCTCTGCTTCCCCTTCTTCCCCTGCTTCCCCTTCTTCCCCTGCTTCCTCTGCTTCCCCTGCTTCCCCTGCTTCCCCTTCTTCCCCTTCTTCCCCTGCTTCCCCTTCTTCCCCTTCTTCCCCTGCTTCCCCTTCTTCCCCTGCTTCCCCTGCTTCCCCTGCTTCCCCTGCTTCCCCTTCTTCCCCTGCTTCCCCTGCTTCCCCTTCTTCCCCTGCTTCCCCTGCTTCCCCTTTTTCCCCTTCTTCCCCTTCTTCCCCTTCTTCCCCTGCTTCCCCTGCTTCCCCTGCTTCCCCTTCTTCCCCTTCTTCCCCTTCTTCCCCTTCTTCCCCTGCTTCCCCTTCTTCCCCTGCTTCCCCTGCTTCCCCTGCTTCCCCTGCTTCCCCTTCTTCCCCTGCTTCCCCTTCTTCCCCTGCTTCCCCTTCTTCCCCTGCTTCCCCTTCTTCCCCTGCTTCCCCTGCTTCCCCTTCTTCCCCTTCTTCCCCTTCTTCCCCTGCTTCCCCTTCTTCCCCTTCTTCCCCTGCTTCCCCTTCTTCCCCTTCTTCCCCTGCTTCCCCTGCTTCCCCTTCTTCCCCTGCTTCCCCTTCTTCCCCTGCTTCCCCTTCTTCCCCTGCTTCTCCTGCTTCCTCTTCTTCCCCTTCTTCTCCTTCTTCCCCTGCTTCCCCTTCTTCCCCTTCTTCCCCTGCTTCCCCTGCTTCCCCTTCTTCCCCTTCTTCCCCTTCTTCCCCTTCTTCCCCTTCTTCCCCTTCTTCCCCTGCTTCCTCTGCTTCCCCTGCTTCCCCTGCTACCCCTTCTTCCCCTGCTTCCCCTTCTTCCCCTGCTTCCCCTGCTTCCCCTTCTTCCCCTTCTTCCCCTGCTTCCCCTGCTTCCCCTTCTTCCCCTTCTTCCCCTTCTTCCCCTGCTTCCCCTGCTTCCCCTTCTTCCCCTGCTTCCCCTTCTTCCCCTGCTTCCTCTGCTTCCCCTGCTTCCCCTGCTTCCCCTGCTTCCTCTGCTTCCCCTGCGCAGCTGTCTCAGCAGCCCCATTTAGCCAGCGTGCGAGGAGCTTCTAGACCTGCTCCCTGCGGCCCTGGACGGCTGGAGGCAGGCACAGGCCCTGCTCCTAGGCCTCTCGTTCGCTGGTCCACTGAGTAACTGGTGGCCTCCTCTTGCTTCCCAGTCTCCGCACCCCGCACCCCTAATCGCCCCTGGGGGGTTTTCCGAGGAGACATGATTGCCCTATTTAGAAAATTAAATGAGGCCCCACGGGTGAACTCCTGTGTGAGCGCTTTAGGACCATATAAATGTCAGTTGCCAAAGACATTGGGAAACGGAGGCCTCACAGAATGAAAGGGTTTTCCCAGAGCCACAC
This sequence comes from Cnephaeus nilssonii, assembly GCF_951640355.1. Taxonomy (NCBI): domain Eukaryota; kingdom Metazoa; phylum Chordata; class Mammalia; order Chiroptera; family Vespertilionidae; genus Cnephaeus; species Cnephaeus nilssonii. Next base: position 15,826 of record NW_027645434.1, on the reverse strand, counting down.
AGCATCCCGGTGGCCCCGGGGCAGCCAGGCCTCCTGGTCCCAGCTGGTGACTCTCCTAGGAATCACCTTGGCTCCAGAATGGCCACCTCTGTGTGACCCACTCAGGGTTTAAAAGGACATCAGAACAGCCCAGCCAGCGTGGCTCAGAGGCTGAGCATCAACCTATGAACCAGGAGGTCAAGGTTCGATTCCCGGTCAGGGCACATGCCCAGGTTGTGTGCTTGATCCCCAGTGTGGGGCGAGCAGGAGACAGCCGATCCATGATACTCTCTCATCATTGGTGTTTCTCTCTCTCTCCCTCTCCCTTCCTCTCTGAAATCAATAAAAATCGATTTTAAAAAGGAAATCAGAAGGGAGATGGTGAGGAGACAGGAAGCCAGGGTTGAAGGTGAAGGAGCCATCGAGGCCGGAGGTGTGCACAGACCTCAGGAGAGGGGAGGCTGCGATCCGGCCCCGAGCCACCTGCAGAATCAGGCCCCGAGCCACCTGCAGAATCAGGCCCCGAGCCACCTGCAGAATCAGGCCCCGAGCCACCTGCAGAATCAGGCCCCGAGACAGCTGCCCAGCGGCAGGCGGCCTGGGTTCCAGACGGGAGGGGCCGTGACCTCTCCTCACTGGGGGTCGAGCTGGATCAGCTACACCTGCTGCAGCCCTGCCCCCTCCTGCCCCCAGGACAGTGTCCCTTCCATGGGCAGACACACCTGCCCCCGGGGAGTCAGAGAGAACCTCCCCTTTGCTCTCGCTGCTGAACCACAGCAAAGTGGGTGCATACATGGTGGCAGGAGACTTGACCTTGGGGGTGAACACACAATACAATACACAGATCATGTGTTCTACAAGTGTGTACGTGAAACCTATATAAGATTATTAACCAACTAGAGGCCTGATGCATGAAATTCATGCAAGAGTAGGCCTTCCTTCCCCCAGCTGCGGGTACCGGCTTCCTTCTGGCACCCGGGACCCAGGGTTCCCTCGCAGAGGGAGGCCCCGCCCACCCGCCATAGCCTGCTGGTCAGTGGCCTGGGCATCCCTCTGTGGGGCAATCATGGGGCGATGGCCAGGCCCCCAACCAATTGCATTGCACCTGCCTTGGCTGGCCTGGCGCCAGTGGGTGTCATAGTGTGGTCCCAAATGGTTGTCTGGATGGTCGTCTGGTCTAATTAGCATATTATGCTTTTACTAGAGGCCCAGTGCATGAAATTCGTGCACGGGGGGTGGGGGGGGCGGAGTATACCTCAGCCCAGCCTGCACCCTCTCCAATCTGGGACCCCTCGAGGGATGTCCGACTGCCTGTTTAGGCCTGATCCCGGATTGGGCATAAACGGGCAGTCAGACATCCCTCTCACAATCCAGGACTGCTGGCTCCCAACCACTCGCCTGCCTGCCTTCCTGATTGCCCTTAACCGCTTCTGCCTGCCAGCCTGATCACCCCCTAACCACTCTCTTGCCAGCTTGATCGACACCTAAGTGCTCCCCTGCCAGCCTGATTGCCCCTAACTGCCATCCCCTACAGGCCTGGTCACCCCAAACTGCCCTCCCCTGCCGGCCAGGTCGCCCCTAACTCTCCTCCCCTGTAGGCCTGGTCGCCCCCAACTGCCCTCCTCTGCTGGCCTGGTCACCCTTAACTGCCCTCCCCTGCAGGTCTGATTGCCCCCAACTGCCCTCCCCTGAGGGCCATCTTGTGGTGGCCATCTTGTGTGTTGGAGTGATGGTCAATTTGCATATTACCTCTTTATTATATAGGGTTATTATAGATGTCACCTAAATAAATTCAATTAAAAAAATTTGCCCTAGCTGGTTTGGCTCAGTGGATAGAGCATTGGCCCATGGACTGAAGGGTCCCGGGTTCGATTCTAGTCAAGGGCACATACCTGGGTTGTGGGCTCGATCCTCAGTAGGGGATGTGCAGGAGGCAGCCAATCAATGATTTTCATCATTGATGCTTCTGTCTCTCTTTCTTTCTCCCTTCTTCTCTGAAATCAATTTAAAAAATAAGTAAAATAAAAAGAAAATGTCTTTAAAATATTTTTAATGTGGTATAAGCCTTGGCCCGATGGTTCAGCATCATCCTGTGCATCAAAATGTCGTGGGTATAATTCCTGGTCAGGGCACACACCTAGGTTGCAGGTTTAATCCCTGGTCTCAGATCAATGTTTCTCTCCCTCTCTCCCTTCCTTTCTCTCTAAAAACCAATAAGCACATCCTCGGGTGAGGATTAAAAAGCTTTTATTAACGTGGTACAAGCCTGGAGCCACGGTAGACAGTGAACCACGCTGCAGCCCAGCGAACCACGAGCGGCGTCTGCCCCTGGCTGACTGCAGGTCAGGAACCACGAACCACGCCCCGCCGGTGCGGGCCCCGCTGCCCCGCCCACCGCTCCCGCAGGAGCCTGAGGCCTGCGCACCGCGGTCTGACGGGCTCCCTGCATCCCAGCTCTGGAGCCAGCACCTGCTCATGACCCGGCCAGCCAGCCTCTGCGCCGGCTTCCCCCCGTGACCCAAACTGCTGCCCCTCCCCGCAGACACGGCGTGGACCTCCGCTGCAGGGGCTTCGCCAGTTAAACCGACCGAGCAGAGGATGGCGGCTGTACTGCCATGCGGTGAGCAGAGCTGTGAGCACCTGGCCTTTCCTGGCTGGCTGGAGCTCTGCTTTAGGGGGAGCCTGGCTTGCACCCCCTGATCCTCACAGTCTCCCCTCAGCGCTGCTCTGCCGGAGAGAAGCGAGAATGCTCGAGCTGAGAAAACAGCAGGAGGAAGAGGGACCGTTCGGCCAGAGACAGACAGACAACCTATCTTCCTGCATCCCGGAGCCCAACAGAGCATTTCCCAGGCATCCCTGGGGCTACTCACCTGCTCTCCATCCCCGACGGGGAGGAGGGTGGGAGACAGGGATGGAGGGTTGGCAATCACTTCTCCCGTCACCGTCAGGTGGAGCGGGCTTGGCCAGAAAGAGCCCGCAGTGTCTAGCCGCTTGCGCTCCGTCTGGACACGGCGGTTCCTCTCCCAGCAGCCGGCCCTGGCTGCATCGGCACAGGCGTGCATGCGTCAGGTTCCCCTTGCAGCTGCCATAGACAGCCTCCATGTCCACCATGAGGGAACGAGGTCAGTAAATGAGGGACATCCATCCTCTTTAACACCAGGCAGAGGACGAGGTCGGGTTAGGTGTGCGCACGTGAGGCAGGCTCCTGCCAAGACCTCTAAGACAGCGCTCGGGACAAGGCGTGTAGGGGAGAGTGTGTGTAACCTGTTTTGGGGCTTGTTTGTTTGTCCTCACTGGAGGGTATTTCCCATTGATTTTAGAGAGGGGAAGAGAGAGGGAAAGAGAGAGAAACATCGATGTGAGAGAAACACATCCATTGGTTGCCTCCTGCACGTGCCCCAACCAGGGCCCAGGCCAGGGAGGAGCCTGCAACCAAGGTACATGCCTTTGACCGGAATCGAACCCGGGACCCTTTGGTCCACAGGCTGATGCTCTATCCACTGAGCAACACCGGCCAGTGCTCTAATATGTTTTTGTTGATGGCAAAAAAGAACGCACGCAAAGCCTAGAAAACGCGTGGATGACAGAACGCTGTGCACGGTGCCTCCCCGGCTGGGGCCTGGGGGCCTTTGATGCAGGGGACTTGCTCCCCGGTCCGTTCCTAGTCCAGCGTTTGTCTGTGCTGTTTCTTCCAGTTAAATGAGGGCAAGTAAACTTGGGCTCAGCCACATTTCTCAACTCTGTCCACCTTCCAATTTCCAGAGTCTCGCCTCTGCTTTCCTCCCCAGCAGCTCTGACCCACCCCAGCCGGCAGGCCTGTCCACCGGCCCGCCTCCGGGGCAGCTGCCCTTCGCTCTGTGAGAACCAGGCCCCTCATGCCCAGCTGCAAGCAGCTCACGGGGCCCCACCTGCTGGGAGCAGGGACACTGTGCGGCGGAGCCGTGAGCAAGCCCCGGGCTTGGCTTCCTGTAAAGCGCGCCAGGACTCCCAAACTTGCTCTGGGGATATCTGGCTTTTATTGGGGCCCAGACGTTAATGAGGGTTCCGGATCCTCCTGAGTGTGAGGAACGCTCTCTCCCTCTCTCCTCTGCTCCCACTCCTCCCGGCCCCTGGCCAGGCCCCTCTGATTAGTCAAGGGGGGTGACAGTCCCAGGGCCTCCTGTCCCGCCCTCAGCCCAAAGCCACTTCCGGAAGACAGTGCTGGAGCTGAGAGACCCCAGGGAAGGGGAGAGGCCCCAGGGAAGGGCTGGGAGCAGCGTCAGGAGCAGCCGGGGAGGCCAGCCTCGCTCGCTGCTCCCCGAGGAAGGTCTGTGGCAAATGATGGGCGGCTCTGGGCCTGCCCACGCCTGTTGGGACGAAGACCTCCGAACCCAGTGCTTCCTCTGCGAACTGACCACACCCTTAGATATTTCGAGACCCTTAAACAGAGGAGTTGTGGGAGCCTCGTTTTCCCTACCATATAGCGACAAACCAGCCTTACTGGACCATGTTTTAAAAGCTGGTTCAGCCCTGGCTGGTGTGGCTCAGTGGATAGAGCGTCAGCCTGCGGCCTGAAGGGTCCCAGGTTCCATTCCGGTCAAGGGCACATGCCTGGGTTGAAGGCTCAATCCCCAGTGAGGGGCGTGCAGGAGGCAGCTGATCAATGATTCTCTCTCATCATTGATGTTTCTATCTCTCTCTTCCTCTCCCTTCCTCTCTGAAATCAATAAAAATATAAAATAAAAATTTAAAAAAGCAAAAAAACAAAACAAAACAGAATGCAGGGACACCTTTCAGTCCATCTGAAACAAAGGCCCCTCCTAAATGTCTTAGGACGCACATATGCGCTCATATGCTCATGAATGAATGAGCGAGTGACCTGTTTTATCTTTATGTACAACAGGCAGCATTAGATTTAACTTGAGAAATTAGACATAGACAGCAGATGACATTAGACACTTAGATTAGACATGAGAGAATACTCCTGATGGTTAGGCATTGGGACCCTTGACAAGGCCATACCATGCTCGGCCAGCGTGGCTCAGTGGTTGAGCGTCGACATATGAATTAGGAGGTCATGGTTAGATTCCCAGTCAGGACACAGGCCCCGGTTGCGGGCTCAGTTCCCAGTGTGGGGCGTGCAGGAGGCAGCGATTCATGATTCTCTCTCATCATTGATGTTTCCATCTCTCTCCCTCTCCCTTCCTCTCTGAAATCAATAAGAAAAAATATATAATTTTCAAAAGGACTATGCCATGAGTTCTTAAAGGAAAGAATCCCTATATTACTCTTTTTTTTTCCATAAAGGGTGGAGGGTTGGGTGGGTGGGTGGATGGATAGATGAGTAAATGAGTGGAGGAACATGTGGTATCCAGATGCCTGGAGAGACAGGGGAATAGTGAGACAGCCTGAGGCAGGAGGAGGGACATGACCTACCGGGTTTGTTTCCACCCCAGCACCTGCCGGTCGCGAGGCTCAGGAGCGTTTGCACCCAGACCCCGAGCACAGGCTGCTCCTAAGGTTTCCCAAAAGTCACCCTTGCTGACCTGTGAGTGGCTATCAAGGAGTCAGTCTGTCAACTGATCAGGAAGGTGGGACGGTGGTCACACTGCTGACCCGAGTCCCTGGGGAGCCACCGAGGGCCCTCGCTCCTCCGTCCACCCCAGCGGGTCCCGGAGGGCGAGGTGGGCGAGTTCTGTCCTTTTCTGAATCCTGTGGAGCGGGCACACGCGCCTTTCCTTCTCACTCAAGGGTCAGGTGGGTCTTGCAGCAAGAAAAGCAAGAAAACGTTGGAGGAAAGTTTACTTGTTCGCTCCCAGGTACCAACGGGGGTGCCGGCCCCAGGCCGCGCTCTGTCTCCGCCCCCTCCTGTCTCTTCCATTTCCTCCCCTTTCCCTAGAGTCCCTTTTGTTTGTTTGTCTTTTGTTCATCCTCACCTGAGGATATTTTTTCATTGATTTCTGGAGGGAGTGGAAGGAAGAGGAGAGACAGGGAGAAACATGGATGTGAGAGAGACACGATTGGTTGCCTCCCACACACCCCGAACCAGGGATGGGGATCAAGCCTGCAACCTGGGCGTGTGCCCTTGACCGGAATGGAACCTGGGACCCTTCAGTCCGCAGGCCGACGCTCTAGCCACTGAGCCAAAGCGGCCAGGGCTGAAGTCCCTCTTTCAGGTTCCCTGGACCAATGTCCCTATTCCTTCCCTCCCCACAGAAAGCCTCCCGTGAACGGCCCTGGACTGGACCAGATGCTCATCGGGACCCCCTCAGGAGAGCAGCAGTGGGCTCCCTGGTCCCCTCCGGCTCCCCTGGACAGCGAGGCTGAGGTCTTCATTCACCGAGAAACAAGCACATCTCCCCTCCTGGGGAGCACCAGTGTTTTCTGTCCTGTTTTCCCAGAGCCCTCGCCGCCTGGTCTCCTGGGAAGGAGGTCCATTTCTCCTCGTAGCTTGCCCTTGACCCTCCCCTTGTAAACAACAGCCCCAGCACCCCGGTCTAAGGAGGCATTGCTGATCCCTGAGCGCGGTGTGCACGAGAGGCATGCACACATCCATTGGCACCTGCTCTCGACATCTGACATGACTCTAATTAGATCCCTTCTAATTCCCAGCATGCCCTGGGTGCAAGGTGGGAAGGCCGCCAGGTGTTCATTCGGCCACAGTAAGATGACAGAGAACGGTCCATCCCATGGATCTTCTCTCCGAAGGGCCTGGAGAGTTTGTGGTCCTCCGGTGTCAGCGTCAGGATGTGAGGGCGGGGATGCGTCTGAGCATTCCTGTATTCCCCGGGTTGGTGTGGCCCTTCACAGCCTCCGCGCGTGCCAATGCCCAGCACGTCTGCCAGTCTAACTCGGGGAGGTTGGCAGCACTTTTCTCCCCAGAGTATAACCGGTAAAAGGCCAAGTCCAGCCTAGAGCACAGGCCCCTGACCTCTGCTTTCTCCACCTCACCTTCCTAAAATTCTACATTCCCCCCAGAAGCCGCCAGCAGTGCCCAGACGGCTGCTCTGCCCAGGAGGGTCACAGGCGCTTCCCTCCTCCTGCAACAAGGCTCGTGCCCAGAGTCCTGGCGCTGCAGGCGGACACCACACAGCACCTCTGTGCGGGCAGGGGACTCACCCGCCAGTTTCCCAGCTCCGACTTGCTTGCATGAATCGGTACGTAAATCACCCGATTTTTCTACGTCTGTTTTCTCATCAGCAGAATGTGGGGATTATTCCCTCCAAAGACGGCCTGAAGCTAAAAACAAAACAAAGCTGAGCCCGGCCTGAGCGGCTCGGTGGCCTGAGTGGCATCTGTGCGCCCACAGTTGCCGGTTAGACCCCCTCTGGGTCGGGCACATGCCCAGGTGCAGGCTCAGTCCCGAGTTCGGGCACGTGCAGAAGGCAGCTGATCGATGTCTCTCTCACATCAATGTTTCTCTCTCTCCCCCTCCTCTCTCTCTCTCTCTCTCTCTCTCTCTCTCTATCTCTCTCTCTGCATGTCCTTGAGTGAGGATTTAAAAAACAAAACTTGAGCCCTAGCTGGTTTGGCTCAGTGGATAGAGAGTTGGCCTGTGGACTGAAGGGTCCTGGGTTTGATTCCAGTCAAGGGCACGTGCCCGGGTTGCGGGCTCCATCCCCAGTGTGGAGTGTGCTGGAGGCAGCTGATCAATGATTCTCTCTCATCATAGATGTTTCTATCTCTCTCTCCCTCTTCCTCCCTCTCTAAAATCAATAAAATATATTTAAAAATAAAATAAAATAAGAGTTGAGGCAGAGACTGGAGGAGAAGGGGAGCAGGAGCAGAGGGAGACAGGGAGGCTCTCCTGGGAGGATGTTGGAGAGCCTCAGATAAGGACGTAAGAAGTCACACTGAAGAAACCATGCTCTAGAATTCACAAAACCCAGAAAAAAATCCAGTTCTTTTCTCCTTGCAATGTTGGCATTCCGCCCAGATCCTCTCCTCTGAAGAGCCCTCTGTCTGCCCCTGCCTGACGCAGCCTCCAGGCTCGGCCAGAGGACCCTCCCCGCGCCTCGTCAGCCAGGCCTTCTTTCCCTCCACCTCGCCCCAAACTCCTGTGCTCAGCACAGAAGGCAGCCCTGGGCGCACCTCTCCGGCCCCAGCCGGCCTCGTGCTCGCAGACACAGCCGCCTGGAGAGAGAGGCTGGCATGTGCGGAGGCTGACCTACACGTGGCGGGCTGGGCCTGGAACAGAGATTCTAACAGATGGAGAAAGGGCCGGGCTCATTGCAATCACTTTGCAAAGGCCAAAGGGCAACACTGTGCGTCAGACACTGAGGTCACTGAGCAAAAAACGAGGAAGCCTTGCTGAGCGCAGAGCCAGCTCAAGGCAAGACGGGGTGGAGGCTGCGGCTGGGAGGCCCCAAGGCTGGGGAGGAGCCGCCTTCAGGAGACAGAGGGCAGTCCGCTTCCGCCAGAGGCTCCTGGACATCACCCCGTGGGCTGAGAGGCCGCGACCCGACAGAGGCACGGAATGGCAAGGGGGCTGAGCCCGGCCTCCTCGGGAAGGAGTGGGCTGTGGGCTGGGTGTGAGGGAAACCGAGGCAGCTGCCCCAGCGGGCCTGGGAGAAGCGCCGGAGTCAGCGGCCCAGCATGCTGCTCTGTTCCCAGGGATGAGGCCCAGGGCGGGGATGGCAGCCTCTGTCCACAGGGCAGCCCTCTCCTCTGCTGTGGCTTCATTCAATGCCCCATCCTTCCCCCCATCTTCCTTGTGCAACTTCCTGGATCTTCCCCAGCTCCCAGACTCCCCACTCCAGCCTGAGATCAAACCCAGCCTCCCCGCCCCCCATCCCCGCCCAAGCTGGGAGGAGAGGGCTACCTCAGCCAAGGCTGGGAGGGCAGGAAGCAACATCCTGTGTTCTTTCTTTTTAAAACTATGTTTTTATTGATTTCAGAGAGGAAGGAGAGGGAGCGAGAGAGAAGCATCAATGATGACAGAGAACCATGGATCGGCTGCCTCCTGCACGCCCCACATGGGAATTGAGCCGGCAACCCAGGCGTGTGCCCTGACCGGAATCGAACCGTGAGCTCCAACCCCTGAGCCACGCCGGCCGGGCCGGAAGGGACACCCTTTGAAGGCTTCTCCCTGAGGACGGGCCGCCCTCCCCTCTGTGCTTCCCTCTGGAGAGGGGAGGGCGGGAGGGCGGCCGGTCCTGCTCCCTGTGATGTCAGCGGGCGGGCGGGGACTCTGCACTCCAGACACCGCACCCGGAGCCTGGGAGGCAGGGACGTGCAGGGAGGGGAGAGGGACGGCCCAGGACCGCACTGCTGGCTTGAGCGGGTCCCTGGGAGCCTCAGCGGTCATGGCTGACTTGCTGTGTGTGTGTGTGTGGGGGGGGGGGGGGGCTGGAGAAGCTCCGTGGGGTCAGCTCAGGGTCCCTCAGGCTGGGGTCTCAGTGATGCTTCCTCAGGAGGAAGGGTCTCCCCAAAGCCCGCTAAGCTCCCTCCCAGAGCCTCGGATTACTGCTGTGCACTCGCCCGGCCCCTCCCGCCGGGAAAAGCACCAGCTCTGCAGGTGCCCCCAGCAACAACCAGAGGAGGGGCGCCCCTCACTGCCCTCTGGGAAATTCCGGCCCTGCAAACGGCCTCCAAGTCCCTGTGAGGGACCTTGACCTCCCCGTGGAGGGACAGGCAAGGGCAAACCAGCCCCGCTCTTCCCCGACAACAGGCCCGAGCCCAGAGCCTGCCAGAGGTCCGGGCTGGGAGACCCCGGTTCCCGGGCACCAGCGTCAGGCCTCCACCAGGTCAGGCCTCCACCAGGTCAGGCCTCCACCAGGTCGGGCCCTGCTTTGTCCGGTCACTGAGATACCGACCCGCCCCCGGGGCTGCCAGGGCTCTGAGGGGCGGGCGCGGAGTCCTGCCTCTCCTGGCCAAGCTGCACATGCACATTCCCAGACACGGGACTCTCCGCAGGGGTGAGGGCGGGAAGTGTGCGGGACACAGGCCGGGCATGGACTTCAGTTCACCCCAAAGGGCCCAGCCGGGAGGGGAGGGGTTCTGGTCCCAATGCTGGTGATGCACCCATCGCTGCAGGACCTCCTCCTAACACATTGGGGGGCAGGCGGCTCAGCGAAGGCATCCTCTGGTTCCATTGAAACCCCAGGACCAAGCGGAGATGCCCCAAGGCTTCAGGGCCCACCGGGAGGAAGCAGCTCTGAAGCCCCCGCCACGCCCCCCCCCCCCCCCCCCCCGGGCGGCCGGCCACGGCTGCTCACCCTGAAACCTGAGGCCTCCTCCAGCCCTCGCCCCGGGCTTGCTCCATCAGCAACAGACCAGCCTGGGCTCCGTCTTCGAGGAATTTCTCCTGCTCCACTGGCACCGCTTTACTCCCCGGAGGGCTCGCCAGGCATTTCGGGGGGATGGAGAGGAGTGGGAGTTGGCCAAGGCCTTCTGGAAGGTCAGAGGGAGAGGGGGAGCTCTCAAGGAAATGATGGGGGCAGAGATAGAATGTGGGGCCAGCTGTGACTGTGCGGAACGGGAGTCCTGCTCTGTGGCCGGATCGCTTTGTTCTGATCACAGAAGGCGCAGGCTAACCTGGTGGGAGCTGCAGTGGGACCTGGGAGCTCACCTGGAAATGCAGCCCATCCTCCCCCTCTGGGAGCTCCTGTGATCATGGAGATTAGCAACCACGCTGCAGAGACCAGAGCCGCCAGCCCTTTGGAGGCCCCCAGCCTTTGCTTACCCACAGGCCTTTGCAAATCCAGCCCCCATTACCTGTGACCGGTCCACCTGGCACACCCTTTGCCTCCTTCCCCTGTAATCTCTGTCCTTCTACCCAACATAGCAGCGGCTTATGGGGGGGAGCAGAGTTCTGTGGGTGACCCGCTGCTCTCCCACGCTGCAGCAGGATTGGAGTACACGCTCATGTGATTCACCCGTCTCTGCCGAATTGGCTCAGGTGGTGACAGGCGGCCCGGACCCCTGGTGGTCTAGTTACAGAAAGGGTTCGAGTGTTGGCTTCTGCCTACAGATTAGAACCACAAACTCCTCCGAGAAAGGCGCCCCCTACTGATCTTCCGTTGGCCTTCGTTACACCTGGTCCCCCAAACTGGGTGGCTAGGGTCCCCTTCATCTGGTGGACCTCAAAGCTCTCCTTCCGACAGGCTGGGCTCCATTCAGCATGCTCACATGCAGAGGAGAGCCAGGCCCCACACGGGGCCAGCCCCGGGCTGTGGGCAGACAAGGCGTGGCTCCCGCTTCGGAGTAAAGAAGAAGCAGGTGCGGCTGAGCACACGGGAGGGACACGCGACGCGGGCCCCACTCGCTGACCTACTTGTACTTTGTAGCCAAGACCGTCCCCTTCCCACTGTTCAGGCATCTCCCCCCTCCCGCTCCCCCACTCAAGGCCTATGGTGTTCCCTTCAGCTAGCCATGCCTAGCTCTGCCCATGTCTAAGGAGGTTTTTTTTTAAATCCTCTCCCGAGGATATTTTTCCGTTGATTCTAGAGAGAGTGGAAGGGAGAGGGAGAGACAGAAACACCGATGTGAGAGAGACACATCCATTGGTTGCCTCCCATGCGCCCCTAGCAAGGCCAGGACCCTGCCACGGAGGTACGCGCCCTGGACAGGAATCAAACCCGGGACCCTTCAGTCCGCAGGCCGACGCTCTACCCATGGAGCTACACGGGCCAGGGCTCTAAGCAGGTCCTTGCCCTGGACCCTTTCTCATGCCTGGAACCCTGAGAAGCAGGGTGAGCACAGCCCGCGCAGCCCGTGGGCTCTGAGCCAGTAAACGTGAGGTCCTGGGCAGCCGCGGCCCAGCCCGCCCTTCCGGAGGCCGGTCACCCCGCGAGTCTGCATCCACCCTGCTCAGGACGCAGCAGCCGCATCTGTGTGAACAGGAAGCACCCACCCCCAAGCAAGGGTGGTTCAAGCCCAGAACCGCAGGGCGGGAGGTGCTGAGGCCTCTGTGGGCGGGCGTTGCTGCTGCGCCCGGTCTGGGGTGGGGGTGGCATATCCCGGTCTGGGTGGGGGTGGCATATCCCGGTCTGGGGTGGGGGTGGCATATCCCGGTCTGGGTGGGGGGGGCATATCCCGGTCTGGGTGGGGGTGGCATATCCCGGTCTGGGGTGGGGGTGGCGTATCCCGGTCTGGGGTGGGGGTGGCGTATCCCGGTCTGGGGTCGGGGTGGCATATCCCGCTCTGGGGTGGGGGTGGCATATCCCGCTCTGTGGTGGGGGTGGCGTATCCCGGTCTGGGTGGGGGTGGCATATCCCGCTCTGTGGTGGGGGTGGCGTATCCCGGTCTGGGTGGGGGTGGCATATCCCGGTCTGGGGTGGAGGTGGCATATCCCGGTCTGGGTGGGGGTGCCGTCCCGGTCTGGGGTGGCCGTGGCGTCAGGAGCAGGGCCTGCAGGGCCCTCCCAGGCCCCTCTCAGTCTGAGGCCGCAGGGAGGCCCAGGGCCGAGTCGGGGCGTGAGAAGCCAGTGAAGATGGGGCTGTTTTTTCCTCGTTTTCTGGCCTGGCTCCCGCCCTCCTGGCACTGGGTCCTCCTGGGGCCCCGCTCCAGCTGTTAGTTTAACTGGAACCATTTCCTGGGAAGTGGGTGAGTTAGCATCACCATGGCGATGCAGCCTCATTCTCACAGCCACCTGGTCTCCCCCAAGCAATGAGTCCCGAGGAGAAGAAGCTGAAGGAGGAGGAGGAAGGAGGAGGACGAAGGGTGGGAGCAGTGGGAGGAAACCAAGGGGAGAGGAAAGGGGAGAAAGAGGAGGGAAAGTCATGGGGGGCTGCGAGGGGGCCGGGAAAGATGAGGAGGGGGGACAGGCCCGGAGGAGGCCGAGGCGGGAGACGTGGGGGGAGGAAGGAGGCCAGGAGGTGACAGGGGCACTCTGCCCGCAGCCTCGCCCAGCACCAGGCAGGCAGGAGACGGGGCGCCCACGCCTTCACGCCTTCCCGCCCTCCCGGGAGCACAGACCTTCCCCTGACCTGGGAGGAGCTTTCTCGGGGAGACCCAGGAGCCCGCCCCCCGCCCCCCGCCCCTCAGGTCACCTTCAGCCCTCCCTCCTGCAGGCGCCAGGCCCACAGAGACCAAACAAGGCGGACGAGGGCCCTCCTCCCTGGCCTTGGGACCTGGGCAGCCACTGGCCTCTGCAGACAGAGCGGGAGGGAGGCCTGGGCGCGGAGCCCAGCCCCTCTGCGGGGTCAGGGCCTGGTCTGGGGTCTCACTTGTCTGGAAGCTTCGAGGAGGTGGTCGTTGTTGAGTTCCCGGCACTGGCCCAGCTCCGTGCCGGGCACAGTAGGCAGGCAGTAAGTCTTTTTCAAGTAAATTATGAAATAATTAACTATTGATTTTTGTTTGTTTGTTTAAATATATATTTTATTAACTTCAGAGAGGAAGGGAGAGGGAGACAGAGAAACGTCAATGATGAGGGAGAACCATTGATCGGCTGCCTCCTGCACGGCCCTTACTGGGGATCAAGCCTGCAACCCAGGCATGTGACCTGACTGGAATCGAACCCGGGACCCTTCAGTCCGCAGGCCGCTCTACCCACTGAGCAACACCAGCTGGGGCTCACCAGCATCCCTTTGAGTCTTGGTTTTCCCACATGAAAAATGGAAGTCAACTCCTTTCCCGGCATCTTCCTCTCACCCACCCCTGTGCCTCCCAACAGCAGGCCCTTCTCGGCCGGAGGCCCGGGGAGGCGGCGCCACAGCGCCCCGAGCAGCGTGCCTTTTCTCCTCCCTGTGACTATCCCCCCACCACGCTCCTCTCTGGCTCCCTCTATCAGAACACAGCACATGTTCATAACACACGTGTGTTGACTTCCCATAAATCAGTCGGGTTTCCGGTCGACAGCAGGCTGTTAGCAGTTAAGCTTCGGGGAAGTCAAAGGTAAACGTGGCCCGGCCGCGTGGCTCCGGGCTGAGCGGCGACCTGTGGACCAGGAGGTCAGGGTTCGATTCCCGGTCAGGGCACAGGCCTGGGTTGCGGGCTCCATCCCCAGTGCGGGGCGCGCAGGAGGCAGCCGATCCATGATTCCCTCTCACCATTGATGTTTCTCTCTCTCTCGCTCTCCCTTCCTCTCTGAGATCAATAAAAACATATATATATGTATGTATGTATGTAAAAAGTTAAACGTGTTTCTGACCACATGGAAGTCAGCACCTCTAGTCCCCATGCCATTCGGGGGTGACCTGTGTTCCATCTGCCCTAAGAACCCTCCTTCCCGCTCCTCATTCCTCACCTCTGGCTCCGCGTACTTTTCTCCATCTGCTCTCAGACCCTCCAGGCCTCACCGCCTCCCTCCTTTCTTCCCAAGCCCTGCCTGTGGCCTCCTCTGGGCTCATTATGAGGAAGAAATCTTCCTAAATATGCCAAAAATGTTCTCCTCCCCAAGGGCTTCGTTCAGCACAAAGGAGTGGTTCTCCGGCTGCCCGGCCCCTTCCAGCCCTGGCCTTTGTGTCCTGCCTGTTCGCAGGCTGGGAAGTGCTGACTGGGGGGGTGTCCGTGGCCGGCGGGGAGGAGGCTGAGAGGACCGCGCGCGGGGAGAAGGCGGGTGGAGACCAGCAGCTTCCACCCTGCCCCGGGTTTGGCTCATCCTCTGAGTGGGGGCGGGAACTGCTCACTGGATATCACGAATAACCCCTGGGACCCCGAGGAATTCTCAGAGTCCTGAGCAAGACCGGTTAGACAGCAGGGAGCCGGTGCCGACCGGGATGCCCGTGGGGACGGCTGTCCGGAGGACACGCAGGCTGGCCACTCCTGGGGTCGGAGCGCTTTGCCCTGGGGGCTGAGGGCTCCCTGGTCCTCAGGGACACTGATGTGAGCATCTGGGATGCCTCAGGGAACACACGCTCCCTCCCCCACAGCCCCACCCGCGCTCTGTCCAATCCCGCCCGCGGGACACTGGCCTCCAAAGCCAGGATGACCTTGCTCCTGGGGACAGGGCGGGTCGATGGGGCGGAGGTCCAAGGCCTCGCGTTCTGTTTGCTCTTGTTACTCCTCACCAGAGAGTGGACGGGCGGGGAGACAGAGAGAGAAACGTCCTGCGTGTACCCAGCCAGGGCCGGGAGAGAGCCTGCAGCCGAGGTACGTGCCCCTGACCGGAATCGAACCCGGGACCCTTCAGTTCTCGTGCCGACACTCTATCCACTGAGCCACACCGACCAGGGCCACCCAAGGCCTTTCAGTCTCATAGGAATTCAACCTCCCCTAGAGGCTCAGGGGCCAGCGCGCCCAGGGAGCCAGTGCAGGCCTCAGCGCCCGCTGCAGAGAGGCAGTGGGAGGAGGCCTTGGCCTCAGCCTCCCCTGCCCCCCCCTCCTGCCCTGCCCGCCCCGCCCCGCCACAGCAGCTGGGCTGCTGGAAGGAGACCTGTTCCTGAGTTAATCAGAAACTCCCGGACTTTGCCCTTGAGTCAAGGCCGTGTGCCTCTGTCCCAGGGCAGAGGGGCAGCTGGCTCGCTCTAGCTGACCTGAGGTTCGAGGAGGGGAGGGGGAGGAGAGGGAATCGGTCTGCCAGGGGCCTCCTGCTGTCCTCACCCACACCTGTCCTGTGGGGGTCAGGGGTCTCCATTTTGCATTTAAGAAACGGAGGTACAGCCCCCCGGTGTGGCTGGCTCCGTGGTTGAGCCTCGCCCTGTGAACCAGGAGGTCACAGTTGGATTCCCATCAGGGCACAGGCCCGGGTTGCGGGCTCCATCCCCAGTGTGGGGCGTGCAGGAGGCAGCCGATCCATGATTCTCTCTCATCACTGATGTTTCTATCTCTCTCCCTCTCCCTTTCTCTCTGGATTCTATAAAAATATATTTTAAAAAGAAAGAAAGAAACGGAGGTACAAAGCCTTAAAGAAACGAGCCCCAATATCACAAATAGGAAATGAAGGATGGAAAATTCCTCAGGCTTCCCAAATTCCTCAGGCTTCCCC